>NW_027314176.1:0-17096 GCF_040954645.1 Diabrotica undecimpunctata | reverse complement strand
ACGCGCTATCTCAGATGTTACAATATGAAAAACTCTTCATTTATTTAGGAGGACTAAGGATTAGTAGCAGCCAAAAATGCAACAATGCGCCTTTTTTAGCATGCCGAAAAGGTGTTTTATCAAAATCTTAATTTCACTGTAGAAAGTATCAATAAAACATACCCAAGTCAAGAAAGAAATTTAGGAGTCTTTGAGAAAATATAATTTTCCACACCAGTTGCTCTTAACACGTATGCTGGATAGATAAAAAATACGACGCGCAACTATCAACACTACCGTACTACACTCTATAAACCCGTTACCACAGTAGAAGTCTCCAATATCATCAAAGAGCTTTTTTCATAACTTAAAAATTTCCTGGGTCAGACGGAGTTCAAAACTCTCTGGCTTAAGAAGTCCTGGAGTACTCATGAGTACTTAGGAAAACTAATTAATCATAATATTTCTAATCCGCAGGAAATATTATCAGTCCTAAATTAGAGAACAACTTTAATTTAATCACAACGAAAGATCACAAAAATACCCAAGGTCCAACAAAGTACCGCCTAATTACTTGTCTTCCAACTTTGTATAAATTGGTCACATCTCCAGCGTATCTACCGATACTGCGCTCGAAACAATATCATATAACCTTAACAGAAAGGATGCACTTTAAGGGTTCCATGGGATACAAAGAACAACTTTATATCGACTTCGGAAAGACCGAATAATAACAATATCAATGTCCTCATTTTTCCTATCTACTGCATACGTAGCTGAAACATGAACTCTCAAAAAAAAATTAATAGAAGTAAGATCAAACCCTTCTAAATGTAAATCTATAGAAGAATTCAACATAAAAAAAACCAACAGAAGACACATAGAACCAACTTGTCAATTCTGGAAGAGCTTCATATAAAATACAGGGTATTAAAAAAAGTAAACCGAGCATACACAATGTACTTTGGCCACATAGCAAGAACAACAGGGTCCATTAAAGCATTGGTAGTAGAAGGAACGGCAGGAGACCCAAAGATCAAGAGGAAAATCTCCAACACGATGGGCAGACCAGCTATTACGGGCAGATTTAAAACTATGTATTATGGGAAAGCGTATTACATCAACATACATCGCACCAATTTTGGTCTTCTGCGACTATTTAATTTCGTCGATACCGCTCATATCTGAAAATATTTCATCTATTTGCTACTTAGGAAGTGTTAGATAGAGTACTATCCATTCCACACATATTGTATAAATTGTGTTTTATAGTTACTGTCTGTACCATCTATACATTTTTACACATAGTTCCGAATTATGACATAAATGCTAAGAAAACTACAATGTAATATTATCAACTATGAGGTAATTAAAAATAAATGACATATGTGTTCTGCAAATTTCACAGTATGTTACCCACGATTACGTTTTATTTGCATTTGATGCGCGTTATCTTTCTCTAGTATTATTATATTTAGATAAGAGTATTAACGATTGCAATTCCATTATTTATAACAAAGCTAAACACTTAAGTTCAATAATTGACATTATATTATTTTACAAGCGATTTTGGTGTTTAGAAAAATTCATCAGTGATATAAAGATGGAGATTTAGTTTCAATTAAATAAATATATACAAAGTAGATATATAAAAATAAGTTTAAAATAAATGAAAATACTCGTATATATAACATACCAGGTGTCCCGTATAGTTGTTCATTATTCTCTTTGCCTTTATCACTATGCGGTGTCGTCTTTTTCTAATTACATTTCTAATTTTGTACTAGCAATATTTGTGTTTGTCGCCTAAGCTAAATTGTATATAGTCGTATCTCATTGTCATCCGTTTGTTTCCGTGCAATTTCTCTATTAATCTTTTTCCGATGTTGGCACTAAAGTCCCCTATCATTATCAAAATGTTGTTTCTGTATATGTTTTCACAAGCCTCCTCTAGTGTGTCTTAAGTACTTGTATCTTCTGTTGGAGCATAAACGATTATTATTGTTTTTGTCATAAACATTATTTTATTATACAGTTCCTTTACTAAATTGCTCTCAAATCTGACCCTGTTTCTCAGTTTTTTCTTCTTCTTTAGGTGCCATTTCCGCTACGGAGGTTTGAAATCATCATAGATATTTTAATTTTTGAGGCAGTAGCTCTAAATAGTTGTTTTGAGCTGCATCTCCCCATTCTCTCAGGTTCTTAAGCCATGAAATTCGTCTTCTTTCGATGCTTCTTCTGCCATCTATCTTTCCTTGCTTTATGAGTTGCAGGATGCCATTCTTCTTGCCCCGCATCACATGGCCGAGATACTGTAGCTTTCTTTCTTTAATTGTAAGTTCAACTTCCTTCTCTTCACCTATTCTTCTTAGTACTTCATTGTTCGTAACTCTATCTACCCAAGAAACCCTGATAATTCTTCCACATTGGTCCATAATTGGTCCACATTTCAAAGGCGTTAAGTCGTCTCATTGTGTCTAGATTTAACGTCCATGATTCCACTCCATAGTATAGTACACTGTATACGTAACATTTTGTTAGGCGTACTGATCTTTTTTTCGTAATCGTAAATACAGTTCCATTTCTTCCTTTCTTATTTGTTCGAAATAATAAAATAGTAACAGTTTTTCTTTTTTATTTTTCGCTTATTTTACCACTTTTATATTTCTCATCTATTCCCAGCTACAAACATGGTTTTCATATTTAAATTGTTTTTCTTTGTCTTTGTCTTCCTTTGTTTTTTGTTGCGTTTTACTTTTATTTGATATGCTCCGAGTTTCAGTTTTCCCATTTATTTTTTCTCTGATTTTGCTTCCCGACTTGTATTTATGTCTGTTCTGTTATTTGTTTTTCTTTACATGGTCTATTTCCTCTTCGTACGTCCATCCTCTCTGTATCAGTTTTCGTTTTTTCTAGTGTTGAGGGTTTCTTTGTTCCATATTAAATCTTCATTTTTAATTGTTAGTTTGGCCAAAGGCTATTTTAAATATGTTATTTATTATATTCAATATTTTTTTATTTTGCATTTTTTCTCTTTAGTCTCACTAATAATTACTTGAATTAGGCCAGTCTTTTCTCTATTGTTTTTTTGGCGGTTTTTAACTTATATTGTTATCCCTAGATGTTGGTCTGTGAAATTGGTCTTTTTTAACTTCGATTGTGTATGTTTTGTCAGTTGCTAGGCATATCAGTATAATGTTTTTTTCTCACACCGACTCTCTTTTTTATTTACCCGGCTCTTCTACTCCGGCATTTAAAAGAATATATAGAGGCAAAAATTTAGATCTTTTAGACTAGAGGCAAGGTTTTTTTTCGCGGTGATACACTTAGCAGGGACTAACAAGAACAAAATAAAGCAGCTAGGCAAAAAAAAATAAAGACGGCGGTATAAAATAAAATGTATAAGCCAAGAGAAGATAAACCATGCAGGGAAGAAAGAAGGAAGCACAGCAAGAACACCACAAAAAGAGTATACTACACAAAAATTAGATAAAATATTAGAACTTTTAAGGACAAAAAAAATAGAAGCTGAGCGATATGAAGGAACTCGAAAGGAACAAAAGGAAATCAAAGAAATTATTGGGCTACGAAAGAGGACAAACAGACATCCAACAAATTCAAAAACCAATATAGAATATTAAAAATAATATAAATTTTATATGTCACCTCTAATCATATGACAAAGAAACTGCAACGTGTCTTCTTCTTTCCTTGTTCATCTCGTGTTAAAAACGACGCTATTCGTAACCTTATCAAACCAACTTATTTAAAAAAAATTTTATACGCTTACGTCTTAGACGCTTTCTTTTTTTGTTAGTTATATCCTTTTTTAGCATCCAAGCTTCCATTTCATATAATAACAGAGAAATACATAACCCCTCAGTATTCTTACTTTGAGTTTCAGACCCAGATCATTGTGGAAAAATACATTTTCTCATATTATTGAATGTTGATCAGGCTTTTCCTTACGTGATTGTTCCCAAGTATGTATATCTGTCCACCTTTTAAACGAGTTCAACTCTAATGCATAATGTCTATTGTAGTTGTGTCTTTGCAATGGTCATGAAATTCAATTTTCTGATATTTAAAATAAATTGGGCCTCTGCGCTACTAGCTACAATCTGTTTCATCAGCAACCTGCAATTCTTTAACCAACTCTGCCATTACTAACGTATCATCGGCGTATGAGACAATATCTATAGGTTCTTAGTTGATTGTGTCTCCCTGAATTGAAGAAAGTATGCATTCCTTGCCTTCCCCTTGTTGTATTTCTATTTCTTCTGATAGTTACGTGACCAACTTTTGTAGATGATCGTTGACTGAAGTAAAGGTTTATATTATTCTAATATCTTTTATATCCAGATTTTTATCTTTGAAGTAGCTGTACTTGTCAGTCAAACTTTCAGTCAGTGAAACTTTGTCAATATGCCTTGTGTGTAATCAAGGAAACAAGGCCTATATTATACCCATTGCATTTTTGAAGCCAAACGGAGTGTTACTAATATATTGCTCCCGTTTTGCTGAAACTATTTTGACGCATAATTTTCAAGAATAACTTTAAAATGTGGCTCGTTAAGCTAATGGTTCGATGGTTACAGCATTCTCTAGCATTAACTTTTTTTCGGTAAAGTTACGAACGTCGACTTAAGTAACCCATTTCTTTTTATTGGCGCCTGAATTATATAGATGGTGTTATACAAGTCTTTTAATATTTGATTTCTGTGAATAATTTAATAATTTTCTGCTGGTATCTCGTCAGACCTGTAGATTTATTATCTTAAATAGCTTTTATAGTTTTAGAACAGTATAAGGCTAATGTATATGACAGTATCTTTATTAAAATAGATTTCTATCAAATTAATGATGTAGATTACAAAAATAAACAAAGAATGAGTACATGTAACAATGCTATATTACCAACTCTATAATACAATTGCTTACGTTACTTTTTCGTGTCCTGAAATACGGTAGTTACTGAGCTCAGTATTGGGCTGTGTCCAATGCTAGTTGGTTGCCTATTTATTATAGACTACAAGGCCATGGGAGATTTTTATTGGGTCATTTTAATTCAGCATAAATCACATATAAAACAATAAAACAATAATACAAAGTTTATTAACAACTATAGAAGCTATGCCGTCAATTCTTATCAGTACAGGATGAGTCACAGGTAAGATAAACTAACCACTTAAGTGGTGGGGGGTACTTTATTGCCTCAAACAAGATTTTTGTAAGGCATTTATAACTTAGGTAGGTAATAAAAAATAATTTGCGACCTAATGCCACTACAAAAATATTGGTACCAGGAGCAGTGAAAATTTTTTGTTTTCGGAAAACTTTTTTTTATTTTCGGCAATTTGACACGGGTACGACATTTATACACAAAATTTTTTAATCGGTATATAAATTAATTTGTTTCAATAGCCGTACATTGCAGCCAGAACAGGGGCGTGAAAAAATCTAAGGCGCAACCCTTAATTTGAACCTCAACCTTGAGTACCGATAAGAATTAGGGGTATAACTTCTAAAGTTGGTATTCTATATTGTAGTTACCGATCTATGTGCCATTCATGTTGAGGTCAAATGCCCCCTAAAAAGTCAGATGAGCTTGTAGTGTACTAGTTATCATAAGTGCAGCTATGGCGGGTAGTTTGGGAAATTCTAAATTGCCTTATGCAATCATATGTCGATGCTAAAACCATTTCCAAAGCAGTTCAATATGCGTCACGTCAATTCACTTAAAACTCCTTTTTTGTGAAGTTTATGTGATTTGAATAATATGCTGATGGTTTATCTAGCTAAGGCACCAAGAAAGCGCTTTTTTTATTTTAGTTTGTCAGTATACAGTTTGTGGCGGTTAAGGAAGATTTGTTTGAATCCTTTTAGATAATGGAAAGCGCAGTCCTGAGTCTTAAGTGGATTTCGTCTTATCAAATTTTGTTTATAATAATCGGACATCAAATTCAAGGCCTAGAAGACGATGTCAAGAAAGAAGATGGAATGGGCTGCCTAGTCAAATCCTTGAATTGTAAAAGAAGTTAGAGGATTTCAGAGCAGCTATTAAATTTTTATTTTTTTTAAGTTGGAGTTTCCAAAACTTCCAAGTTATTAGTAAAAGTTGGAGTTGAGTTGACCATTGGGTGTAGTACTGGTTAAAAAGTATAAGTACTGCCCTGAGCTAAGTCGTTCTGTTTGGATTTACCAGCTATTTTTTCTCCTTTCAAGACTCACGTAGAATGGTCTATTTTACAGTAATAATTCCACGATTTTGGCTGGTTGATAGTCTTTCAGAATGGTATGAACCTTTTGCAACAGGTTTTTGTAGTTGTTTGACAATGTCGTACGTGGTACTTAGTCGACGAGGACTAGGCCTGTTACCTTTTATCTTTACAGTTTTTCGCGATGTCTTTCGTCAGAGCTGAAATTTGTCTGGTGCAGATCCTTCCAGGTGTTATGATTTTTAGGTCGACCGCTTTCTCTATATGTTGCATAGAATTTTTAATACAACTTATTTAAGTCGCAGAGAAATGATACAGGGTGGTAACTGGTTTGGTGCAGCATACGGATGGTGAAGGTACACAAATGAACAAGTTTACAGAAAGAAGCAATAATAGATTTAACCAATAAAACAAGATGACTGCAGGTGTTAAAAGTGTTACACCAAATGACACCTAATGCGGATAAAATAGTCAAAATTTGTTAAACAGACAACATTACAGAAACCAAAAAAAAAACGCGGTAGACCAAAAGAGAGGTAGTATAAATAAACTGAGCAAGATATTTTTATGGAAAAAATAAAAAGTTGAAAAGGGCCTTAATTTATCTAAATGAGTCGAATTTAATTTATTTTTGTCCTTAAAAAACCAAACAGTGTTTTTTTTATTTCTCTAAAAGAAACACTTTAACAGTCTCTTTCTTTTACTAAATTCTATATCCTGCCTAAATCCATTTTACGCTATATTTATATCCCTCCATTCAACCTAAATGCTTAGCCGATTAAAAACGTGACAGACCTTGAAATATGTATATAACGCTTTTCGATTACATTGTGATTATCTGGTCGTTTAAATTGTATCTAAATCGAGAAAAAGGATTGGTTGCAATTAGTACAGTAATTAGGGGATGAATTAGCATTAAAATTTGAAGATAAAATGGTGCATGATCGTAATTTCTTTGGCACATTTATGGGTGAGATGTAACGCAAATTCAGGGTTACTTAATTTGATTTATGGAAAAATTTAGTTAACTGATTGTACATCACTGAACCTTAAGTATATTTTTAAAATTTAATTAAAACAGTTCACTAATCTAAGAGATATTACAGGAACAAAAATGGTTTAGTAGAGGTCTAAAAAATCTATTAAAAAGTTGTTTATTAACAGTAGTAATAATTTTGTCATAACATTCTTTGAGATTATTATTATTAAAACATGTCTCACGAACTTTTTTTTTTCAAATGGTTATAAAAAATTAATACGTAGACGAGAGCAAACGAGTGCAAAATATGCAAAATACAATTAGTTATGCTATAATTCATAAAAGCTACGCAACTGAAAAAAAAGTATAAAACCATTTTTGTAGACTTAGTAGTCCCAATTAAATCAGAAACAGAAGAAAATAAACACGTAAAGATATTGCATATAAAATTATATGCAATTAAAATAAAATAAAAAAAAAAATTAAATAAACATTTAGCAGATAGTCGACAAAAATCAAGCCTTCTAGATAGCGGATGAAAAGCGGCTTACTACATGACATTTGAAAAAAAGATCAGTTAGCTAACAACATTACGGTAAAATATACACATGTATTTTATCTTTTATGCTATGCACCATTTATTTTGAATGTGTCATTAAAGAAGCTTGGAAAGCTACGACAAAAATATATAAATAAACCGTGAATGGCTGATAACATTAGATACGCAAATGACATCATAGTTTTTGCAAATAATCTAGACGATTTACAAACAAAATCTTATAATAAAAATCAGCAATAGATAGGTATGATAAAGGCTAAATTTTTGCAGATATTAAACAAATAGAACAAGATGTGAAGAAAATTACCAACTGAAAAAATAAAGCAAGATACAGATCATAATGGTGGAAAATCATTTATTGCTAGTTTTAAAATTTAGGGCTTATTATATGGCATATATAAATTTAAATAAATCCTCGTATTGTACAGTTATGAATGTCTTTATCTTTATTTCTAAATATTTGTGTTTATGTCAAAATTTTATTTCAACAGGCGGCAAGAAATTAATTTGTTATCGTACTTATTTTGACAACCAGGCCAATTTGATATTAAAAGGTTTTGATTACTCTGAGATAGCGTATTAAAATGACATTAATATCAACCGTTTCTGCAAGAGCCCCGGCTTTAGTGCGAGATGGTCGTAGCTAATATTATGCTGCTCAGGTGCTAGGTGTAAGTCGTTGTGCTAAAGATCCGTTCAGCTCTTCAATCAAAATGACAACTACACTAGAAGGTAAGGCTTAGGCCGCAGGAGAGCATCATCTACACGCAATGATCGATTTTTGTTTTATTGTGTTTAAGAAATAGAGAAATAGACATCTAACTTTAATTGAGCTGGCTAATTGCCTGAACGAAGTTTAATATGTGGTAGTAAGTAAATGGAACGTTCATAAAGATAATTTATTATCCAGAAGATCAGCCCCATGTCCAAAGGTATCCTTGGGACACCACAGAACTCAATTTACTTTAGCAAGCGAATACAAAAATTATAATTACGCAGATTGGAGTAATGTTTTGTTTTTGGATCAGTCCAGGTTTTGCTTGAGGTCGAAAATTGGTCGCAAAAAAGTCTGAAGAAGACAATCGAAATCGTGCCATTGAAATTAAATTATATAGATTGTTTGTAATGTAAAATTTTGATGTAAATTTTATTGACTGTAAATTTTGATTTTTGTCGACAGGACACTTTTGTCAGAAGATATTGAATTTTACTGTCGAGTTGATATCAAATCTATTTAAAAATTTATTTTGCGCACGTAACATATTCTAAATAATCGTTCGCTGCAAGTGTTGTTTCTGAGAGAACGTTTCATTCTACTGGTAATTGGTTGCCAGAAACTGAACAAAATGGAGAATCATAGAGTAGGGTAAGATTCGCAAAGGATTGACTAGCTAATGATGATGATGACGATGATTTTTAGAGGTTAAGTGGCATTTTCATCACTGACGACTTTAGTGATATATTTTTATAAACATCACAGAGTACCTATCTACAAGTGAAGAAGACATGAAAGATCTACAGATTGATGACAACGTACAAATCAAAGGAAAGGATAAATTCAAATACTTGGGGTTTATAATCACGAAAAAGGCAACAACAGAGGAAGAAATTACACGAAGATTAGGACAAACAAGAACAGCAATCCGACAACTTAACTCAGTATGGTGGAATAGACACCTAAATATGAAGACAAAAACGCAGATTTATAAAACATTAGTGCGAAGTATTATGACATATGGGGCTGAAAATTGGATCATATACAAGAAAAACAGCAGTAAGATAGTAGCAACAGAACTCTGAGATAGCGCGTATGCTGTACAGTAACAAGAATGGAGAGGAGAAGTAATGACAAAATAAAGTAAAGAACATCAATAGAAACAGACATACTAACATACATAGAACAAAAAAGACTAAAGTGGTATGGACATGTAAGAAGAACTAGTGACAGCAGATGGATAAAGAGAATAACCGAATGGAGCCCCATAGGAAGGAGGAAAAGAGGATAACCCCGAAAATCCTGGAGGAATAAAGTAGACGATGCCATGAGTAAGAGAGGCCTAAACGATGGAGGATAGAACAATAGAGAGAGATGGAAACGTTTGAGCAAGGGAAGGCAGTTAATGCTGTAGAATCACTGAATATATATATATATATATATATATATATATATATATATATATATATATATATATATATATATATATATATATATATTTATAAACATATTTTTATAATGTTCCTTCTTAAATATATGCCCAATCTTTAAGTGACATGTCCAAAAATGTGTTTTTCTTTTTATAAAATAAACTTAGACCAAATTTTTTGCTTCTGAGTGTATTTCTATAAACGGAAAATCCTATATCAATGTAAATACTACCATAATATTGGCCTTACAAACCAAAATTTATATAGATCCTGCAAGTCAATCAACTATTTTTACTATATGCACGTTAAAACCAGCTATTCTGTAAAGGATCAACTATTCTAATGTTTTTTCACACCATTTTAAAATATTCTACTTCATAATATAACTTTTGCTTCTCTACAACAATACTTATTCGCCCTTTTACGCTAAATATTAAGACGTTTTTGTATACTTCAGTTCACAGAATCCTATGCTTTCGTTGGATATTGAAGGCTTTTAAATAAGGCACAGAAAGAAGTGAAACGACGATGAAGGGATTCGCTTAGTAAGACATACGACCATTGTGTATTCTTGTTTCCAAGAAAATGTATTTCTCACTCCCATTTTTTGCTTTATACAAAAATATAGAATATAAATTTTTCCAATACAAACGTAATATTTAGATATACAACAGGAAATTACCTTTAAAAAATATTTGCTTGGTAAGGCGTATCCTTTTACCAATAGTTTTATAATAAATAATAATAATTTCATCTTAACATCATATTGTTTAGTTTTCTAATTATTTGTAGAAGGTTCTTATGGAGGAAAGGAAATTTAAGAAAATTGCTCAAAACATTTTGGGCGTTTAAAAATTTCGTATTTGATCGTTATCATGATACAAATATCATGTAACAACTATATTGGCTGGTCGAATGTATTAGTTCTTAATACACTCTCCATTCAACTAAAATATTTATGCAGTTTTTAGATTAATCGATGAGTGTTTTTAAAGATAATCATTCTAAAAGTGCTTAGAAAATTACATCTAATTTTAAAAATGTAAAAAAACATGAAAATAACTTAACATTATCAAACGGAGATAACTTAATTACAGATTCATTAGAAATAGTCAATAACTTTAACCTTTTTTAAGTTCTTTATTCCAAGCAATTGCGACCATCCCAAAAAAGCTGATAGTAGATACATTTATAAAAATACTTTTTTGGCTTAATACCTTCTTCTTTATCCCTCCACTATATTTGAATTAAATTCACTATTAAGATATTTAGTAATTTATTTAGAGAAGCAAAACGAACATAGCTAGGGAAAGTTTGGTGAAGATGTGGATCACAATTTCAAAAATAATAACAATAGTTTCTGGGGTAAAATACGAAGTCTAAGAAGAAGAAAATGAAAAGAAATGCGAAGTTTAAAAATTTGACAAAAACGAAATAAAAACAGATATAAAAGACATAATGGATGTTTGGAAACAATACTTTCCACAAAAATTCAATAAATGCGAGGAAACCCAATAAAATTAAAAACCAAAGGCTACACAAAAAAAAGAAAGTTTTTGAGCAAAACTGGGAGGAAATAAACATAGAAGATATGAAGTAGGGGTTATTAAAAATAAAGACAAGAAGAGCAGGAGGAGCAGACGATATCGATCCTGAAATGGTAAAGTGGATAGTGAAGGAAGGTAAAAAATGACTACTAGAAATCATGAGAGAGGCATGGAGAACAGAAAGCATACCTAAAGACTGGGAAAAGAATTTAATAGTACCTATTGCCAAAAAAGAAGAATGAATAAACTGTAAAAATGATTGGGCCAATTTTTTGTAATCTATAACTTTTAAAACCTATACAAGAATAATAGAAAAAGGAGTACGCGTTGCAATAAAGGAAAAATTTGACGAGGAACAAACTCTATTCAGATAAGGAATGGAATCAACAGATAATATATTCAACTTTGAACAACATAATAGAATAAAAAAAACTAAAAAGGAAAATGTTTATAACTCACATTCATATATTTAAAAGCGGCATTTGATACAATAGATAAAGTAAGTAAGTTCGTGTAACCTTCTGGCTAAGGTCTAGCGTTAGGATTTTCAGGTCGCGCAAGCGCCCCTATCATGACTTAACGACTACTTTCGTAACCAGGACCGACGGCTTTACGTGCCCTCCGTATCACGGTGGCAGCGCAGTTAAATTAGAAATTGAAAATTTTGTCGGTGCCAGGATTCAAACCCGGGCCCTCCAGCTTGTTAAGCCAGTAACACAGCCACTGAGCTACGGCTGCTACGATACAATAAATAAGAGGGTACGATAGATACAGAGGAGAGTATAAAAACTCATAGACAAACAAGACGTCCCGAGGAAAATAATAAACGTAATTAAAAGCACTTACGTAAAGTCATTGGCATGGTACAAATGAACGGTACAAATTAAACGAATTTATTATTAAAAATGGAATAAAACAAGGTGACAGCATTAGCCCAGTACTATTATCCTAGTAATGGATGAAATTCTAAAAAATACCACAAGTAAAAGGACTACAAGCCAATGTGCAAACTAAGGAGGAAGTCTTCTTTCTTAACGTGCCAAATGAAAAAACAAAGAATGGAGAAAACATCAAGAGAAAGCAAACAGTATGATACTTAAACAAAAGAAAGTTGATGAGCGAAACCATTCTCCACTTTAGTGTAAGAAAAGTCAAATTAAAACAGTATTAACTTTGAATATTTAGGAGTAGTGATATCAGAAATTAGAACAATCGATCAGGAGATATCATCAGTGAAGAAAGTAAACAAAATTTACTATGCACTAAACAACACAATTTTTCGAAAACAAGAAATAGAAACAGAAGTTAAGCTTAAGGTGTATAATGCAGTAACAATACCAACACTGGTGTATGCAAGCGAGACACGGGTCATTAATACCAAATGGACAGCGCTGAAAGCAGCGGGAATAAAACAACTAAGAAAATAGCTGGGATAGGATCTAAAATCAAAAGAAGAAAATTAAACTGGTTTAGGCATATTATTAAGATGGGGCCGAGCAGACTAGTAAGAAGAGTAATTGAATCCAATAGATACGGGAAGAGACGAAAAGACAGACCAAGGATGGAATGTTTGAACAATCACTGAAAACAGGCAGAGAAAATGTAAAATCATTTTAACAAATAAAAGAACTAGCTAAGGCCCAAAAGGACAAATTAAGGAGTTCCTGAGAAAGAAAAAGTTAATTTATCGTTTTTAAATGGCGACTTTCAAGATTATGTACCTTAAAACTAGAAAGATGCTACCAATTCATAAAAAAGTAAACCAAAAGAAGTAAGTGATTACCGACCGATAACCGATAACAATTCTTTCGAGATTTTAGTAAGAAAATATGTATCTTTTTTTGCAATGTGTGATCCAATTATTTGCATTAAATTTTCAAAATCGGATAGACATTTAGATCAAATTTACATTTACTTGGCACAAGTTGGTTTGTCGCTTTCCATGGATCGTGATGAGTTTGCATCAGTTCGCTGTAAACATATTTTCAACGAAATGTTTGTGAACAGCTCGCGAACAGTTAATCTTACATATGTGTACCCATCTTAAAGAGAGCTGATTGTTCCTGCAGTATGGTAGAATAAATCCTACACCGCCCTACAGATAAACTTACTGTATAACTTTTGCTATAAATGTTATATTTTAATAAAAATATATGCCTGACATAAAAAATTCCGTTTCACTTTCGTATTTGTGTAGATGTTCATTGACCATTTCTATAGACTCCTTTTTTGTTTCGTATTCCTCAACCTCACTAGTAAAATGCGAAGTACGGACGAACTGACCCAAAATAATTAATTTTAATTAAAGAAATACATTTGCATAGAATGTCAACCATTTAATAAAATCCCATTGTTGAATGCCTGTGTTTCTTTTTTAAATGTATTTTAATCTATTGTTAAAATATTTTAGACTATATTTTGTTTGAAAATTATTGATAGAATAACGGACGGTAGGGCAAAAGATGGATTGACAACCTTCCATAGATGTAATAATTCGCCAATGAACAAACAGAATTGCTTATTAAGAATAAGAAAAAAAAATTCAATAGGGTTCGACCTTGGACCAAGCTATGTATCAAGTATCAAGTTTTTAGGATTTTTCCTTTATAGTTATAGCACATAAAGGCAGAAAAACAGACAGACAATAACTATTGAGTCTTTAATAATAAATATTAAAAGGGTCAAAAATTTTAGTATATAGTTTGTTCTCATAAATTGTGGAGATAACATATTAAACATTATATTCTAGCGAAAATGAATTAATTTATTCAATATGCTAACGTGAAAAAAAAAACGAAATAACCCAAACATCTCTTTTCTGAACCTTAAAACATGAATTACTTAATTTTTAGGTAACTAAACTAAGCCTCATTTTTATTAATAGCGTCTTGGCGCCATTTTTTAAGATACTTTTAAATGGGACCATGGAGAAATTAATATATTATTTGGAAGCACTAGTATAAATCATTAGGTCCCTGGATTTTTTGATTCTTTGTGGTACCGTTTCAAAATCACCACTAAATTGTGAAAATCTTATTAAATTAACTCTTGGTGAAAAAATAACTCTGTCTTCCCAGATGGATAACGTCACTTTTATCATATATATGTCAAAAAATCTTAATTTAAAAATAAAATCGACCTTTTTTGAGATTTATTTCCATACATATAAACAAATACATAAAATTATATTTGTCCCTTTCATCTCTACGCCCATGGCTACTATATGTACTAAATATTCAACGGTAAATAAAATAGTTTGGAAAATTAAATAATGTATAAAATTATCGAAAAAATATTAAAAAATATAATATGGTTTATCCATTCTTTGATTTTTAAAACCAAAGTGACAAAAATCAGAACATAATAATTAAAAAAAATATTCCCTCATTGGGATCGAACTCGCGACTTCTGGTGTTAAATACCGCCCTTCAACTCATTCGACCAGTAACCTTAAATAATAAGGTGGCTATGTCATTATTTGACAAGAACATTATTAAGATGTCAGTTTTTTGGTTGTATTTTGTGTTTGTGTTTATTTATTTATTGTATTCCAAAAATGAAAAGGTTATTACGAATCATAGAAGTTCCAAGAAGAATATTTATTTCTAAAAGACTTTGGTCAAATGTATATTATCTACCGAATTAATATAAAATAATAATAATATTAATAAATATTAAATATATTTATAAAAGAAACATTTTTATTCTCTAGAGAGAAAGGGGGAGAAAACATATCTTCTGTCTCTCTCTTACCTATACCTTTCATATGTAATGATTTTGCCGATTCACTCTCGTACAAATTTCCAACGTCGAACGCGCGTATAGAGGTATAACTTTAAAAACAAACAAGGCCACTGCCCAAAGGGCATTACACACATATATCAGATATCACATGACACTATAGCTGATAATAAACACACTGTAAAGTTTTGCTTATAATTTGCTTTATTGACCTGAAGAAGGCCTATGATTGAGTTCAAAATAAACAACCAGCCGAATCCTAGCATATGACTCATCAAACAAAACGTGAAGTGAGAGGTATAGTAGATATACTGTTTATAGCGTGTCATTAAAAAAATTAAAAATTTTTAACGAGTGACTGTAAATGGTAATTTGGACCTTCGAAAATTCTACTTCGACCTACTGCTTTAAAAATGGCGAATGCGCCTTTGAAATTTGGAGTAATGTCGGTTTTCCACTAAACGGACAGTTGAATTTATGTTTTGTTTGTGTTTTCTAGTACTAGAAAAACAAATTAAAAGGTAAACAAAACCAGCACTCTTGTTTTTATCAAACGGACTACATTTTGTTTCAGTTTCGTTTTTGTTTTCGGTCTTTTCCACTGGTTGTTACGAGGAGTCAAAGTAGAATTTTTTCTTCAACAACAAACCAACATTGTGTAGAGAACAGGAATTTTTATTAGTTTTATGTCTGTCAAGCATACAACTCATTTTCTGTAGTCCACTGATTCTTGGAAATTTTGGAGACATGATCTAGTAAGTTTCACTAAAACGTGAGTGATGTGGAGAAATTCTCCGACACAACAACAACCACCAATTTCGTATAAAGTTTGTATTTAGACAAGTAAGGCGACAATAATAAATACAACATAATCATTTCCACTCAACATACTCTTGTTTCAAAACGCAAATCTTTAAAATTTCGCGAAAAAAGTTGAAGTTTTGTTTTATTTGACACGAGTTTGTGTTTTGTCTGTTTACTCAAACACCGTTATAATACATCCCTAGATTTAAACAAATACTATTGATCTGTTTGTCTAACGATTAGATGAAATAACCAGTCGAAATAAAAAAACTAATGTAAAATTTTATATGCTAAAACCAAAAATAAGAAACCTATATTTAAAAAGTTTGTCTGAACATTATTAATTTAATGTTAACCTATTCGCTACCAACTTTTTTTCCATTAATCCTGGTATATTCTGCATAATGTAATTATTGAGTATTTGTGTGGTTTTATACAAGAATATAGTACAATGCGCGCTAATTTTTTCTAATACGAGAAACCCAAAACAGAAGCTACAAATATTATCAATATAGAAATTTTATTTATTTATTGATTTTAGAGATGCTTTTAGCATCTCTAAAATCAGCAAAAATTTTATAAGAATGATAAGACTGACACTCCGCAAAATAGTAAATAGACTCTAGAATTATGTTCTTAAATATTATTTTTAAAAGGATCGTAATTGCAAGAGAATTGAAATATTTAATTGCCAATATATATATATATATATATATATATATATATATATATATATATATATATATATATATATATATATATATATATATATATATATATATATGTATATATATATATATATATATATATATATATATATATATATATATATATATATATATAAGTATATCAAAGTAAAGGTTATTAAAATAGCTGGACAACTAAAAGCAAATACTAACTTTCTGAAATTTTGGTTGCAATATCAGCAGTCACAAATAAAGAAAAATTAGACTCTGAGATAGCGTGCTCGCTAAACTTAGGTCTCAGCTCTACTACAAAAAGGTGTATACCAGAAGATTCATTACGATATGGCAGACCCAAATTTAGCACTTATTTAAAAATTTTCTTGCACGTACACTTTATAGTCAATGGCTATCAGTTACGCAAGGAAACTCTGAAGCGCT
>NW_027314175.1:0-17100 GCF_040954645.1 Diabrotica undecimpunctata | reverse complement strand
GCTATCTCAGAGTCATGATGACAGTAAAATTCTCCTGTTAGTGATTCCATAGTAAATTATGAGGGAAAACCCAGGAAAAAACCTCATAATACTATCCCGACATGGTAAGTATTTGATCGTGCATTTAGTTTACCTTCAATAAACACCAAACTCCGATTTTATGTTTGTTATTTAAAAAACACAAATGATGTACTCTCTATATGTTACTGCTTTACCAATACTGGTATTTTTCTTTTAATAACTTCCTCTTTCAATATGGGTAACCAGATCCTACTACATTCTGCCGAGGAATTCGCGACACAATTTGTCTCATTTAGCATAATTAGAGCCGCTCTTTGATTTTTCTCTTTTTACTATCCGTTTCTTTTAAGACTATATTTGAATCATTCCATTGAACCCTATGTTCATTATCCCATGCGTGTTTACATATTATAATTGTGGCTTATTCCATTTAAATAGTAATTAATTTACCCTTTTTAGTTACAGGAGTAGATTCCCAAGCAGCTTTTTGTATTCTGGCGTTTGTTAGCGTTTGTACTGCAAATTCCAGTTTATCAGATTCTTTTATTCGGTGATCTAACGTTATATTATGGTTAATGATGTTTTCAAATTGTTCCCAGTTGGTTTTTTGTTAGATAGTGTAATGGCTGTTGATTGTATATTATAGTTATGCTTATTGTTATTCTTATGACGCTATGGTCCGAACTTAGGTCAAAACTAGGCTCTATTTTTGATATGCGTGTTAGGCAAATCCTTAAATATTGCAAAATATAGAAGATCCGGGAATTTTTTGTTATCTGCTGGCCAGGATGTTGGTTGTCCTGTGGATAAAAAGAATGAATTGTGTTTCTCTAATGATCGATGTAGGTTTCTACCTTTCGTTGTAGCTAGTCGTGATCCCTATAGAGTATTTTTAGCATTCCAATCGCCTGCTACCAGGAAGTGTGAGTCAGCGATTTTAAAGAAGCTGTCGTATTCTTTAACTTGGATATTATGTCTAGAAGGTAAATAAATAGCTCCGACAATCAATGGCCACTTGCTGATTGAATTGCTGTGAATTTTAGCTGTTTAATAACTTTGTAAAATGTTATGTTAAGCAGTTGATACTGACTATGATTGCCGATCCTGCATGGGCTGTTTTGTCGGGATGGTGGGTTAAATATGTTGTGTAAAATGGAATTTTGACAACTGTTCTATCAGTTGAATAACTTTCTGAAACTAATTCTATATCTATTTTGTTAATTTTAAAAATAACCTAATTTCTTGGACATGATTTGTTAGGCCGTTGGCATTCCAGGCCGCTAGTCTTATTTGCTTACCCATTAATTTGTTATTTAGTTTATGACTGAATCCACAATTGAAAAGAAAGAAAGTTTTTATTAATTTAATTCTTGTTTATTCGGTTTTATTTTAGTTAAGGCCTTTTTGTTAAACAAAAATAACCACATATTGATATAAGTCAAGATTTGACAACATGTGTAGTCATGTAGACATGTCAGACATGTCAAAGCTAAAAATGTTATTCTATATTCTTCTTCTTGAATGACTTAAAAAAAGAAAAAGTAATGATCAGCGAGCCGTAAAGTCACTACCCATTCTTAAAATTCCAAATTCATTGTCTCGAATGTGATGGCATTCATTTCTCGAAATGTCTGTTTTAAAAACAGCAAATTAAGGGTGGTCTCACAATCGGCGGCGCGTTTGTTTCGTCACAATTAGAAGCTAGGATCCTGTCATTAGGGCCGATAACGACATAACTAGACAAATGGGCACGGGCTCGCGTTTCAAATTATGGCCCGAAGCCGCTCTTTAATTTCCCGTCCGCCAGGACGGCCGCCGCGACACACCTACCGGACTCCTCTTCTTCTCGTTCGGCTATCACATACATCTATACATATCTTGGTGCGATTCAATTTTCACCGGATGATCCGATGACGGTAAGAGTGCAAGCCTTTTGTTGTGGGATCACAATTCAGAATTCAGTGGCGGTGTTACATTCTAAATATTTCAAATTTTAACGTTATAATTCCATATATATATATATTAAAGAAAATACACTATGGAAGTATAAAATACAAGGAGGAAATTCAATACACACATTTAATATGTTTAAAAGCAGTAAACCTATTCTTTATATTACTAGTGAATTAGTAAATATTAATCTAGCAGAACAAGTACAAATATAATAGTAATCCTGTCTGATTCAAAATCTGCGTTGTTTGCTTTAAATAAGTCGCATAATGCATTTATACAAAAACAATATTATCGTCAAAATTTTAGAAAATCAACTAAAGCTACTTAAAAGAAATAATTCAGTATCTTTTATTTATGTAAAGGGACATGCTAATATCTCGAGTAACACCCAAAGCAGATTATTTTGCTATAGAAGTGGCTTCAAAATGATTAGAAATTAGTTGGCTCAATAAAAGTAATTTAGTCTCGCTGTGTAAACAAGAATTAAAAGAAAACTGGGAAAGTTGAATGAAATACTTTCTTTCAGAGGAAAAACCTTTATACAAAAATTCATCCTGTTTTACATACTGCGCCTTTTGCTGTAAGGAAGTCATCACAATGGACGAGTATATTCAATGTTTGTTAATCATGCTACTGTGAAAGTCTATACTTCATAGATTTAATTTAAGTGAAACAGAACTTTGCGATTGTAATGGTAACACTGACGATACCGATAATTTGGATGTTTGGATGCATATATAATGATGCTGCTATTAAGTATCTATTGGAAAATCTGATAAAAGAACAAATACCTCTTCCTCAGTGTCAATCTCCTATTTTATATATCTCTCGTCATAATATTAGGCTTAACCAAATTTTTTGGCAATATTTAAAAAGGACTAAAAGAAAAATTTAGGATGGAATGTGTAATGTGAATGTATAAATCTAGCTTTGTTCCCTCTGTCTATCCTTATGTTTATATATATTTACCTCCTAGCCTTTGCCTGTCTTGTATTGTAATAAAGTCACTAGGAAAGGTACTTTAGCGTGAAAAGTATCCCTATATTATGTAATCCCTTGTTGGTTCTAAATATTCACTTCAAGTTGGTTAGTATGGTTTCTTTTCAAACTACTGATTCTTGTGACTACATTATATTTTTAATTTACCTCTAGGCGAAGTACTATTTTGTTAACAAATGCAATAGGTCAATACATCATTAACACATTCAAGTAGTCAAATACATTATCGTGGCTGAATGGATCAAGTTATCCAAAGCCATTAATGAAATAAAAAAAAAAGTACAAATATATTTATTTTTTTCTGAACTAGCTAAATGCTGTACTAAAATTTTTCTGTACTAACACACTGATTCAGACAAATGATTATACAGTTACTTCAATATTATCTTAGTGCTGTATTTTATTTCCCTATTTATTTAACTTTTTTATGATAATGCTTCTTTTGGCATCATAGCCCTGGATGGATCTTTACTTGTCTGGCCATGTCCTTCCATTCAGACCTCTTTTGTGCCCTTCTCCTCCATTATTTTATATTAATAGTTTTCAGGTCATCTTCCACATCATGCAACCATCTCGTTTTGGGTCTGTCTTTTTTCGTCTCCTATCGGCTTCCATATACCTCTAAACTGAACGACTGCGTAATTGGATATAATACTGTACAGGATAATATCCATTAAAATTAGAATATCCACCAATAAACTACACCTTGTCCAGATATACGCTTCTACAACAGCTGCACAGGAAGAAGACATCAACAGGTTCTATGATTGTCTAGAAGAAACTGTTCCGAATCGTGAATTAACCATAATTTCAGAAAGCTTTAATGCCAAAGTTAAAGTTATTTAATGAAAATATTGAAGGAGTTCTGGGCAAAAATGGACTGGGACAGAGATAATGAGAATGGCGACCGTCTAGTGGAGTTCTGTGAAGAACAACATCTTACAATTACAAACACGTTACTTCTAACTTCCACTTCCACTTCCAACAAAACCTAGAAGAAGCTCTTTCTTTAGACCAAGTAGATAGTGACTCTGAGAGCACTTGGATCTATCTCAAAGATACGGTTATCGAGGAAGCAAAAGACTCTGAGGCAGCGGTTTCCACGGGCCGTAAGTCGGTGATATCTGATAATACGTGGACTGATGATTCAACGCAAAAAAGAACATACTAGATACGGAATAAACGATGAATAACAGCGTTATCAAAAGAAATCAGAAAACAGTGCCGCAAAGACAAAGTTGATTACATATATGCAGAGTGGTAGAGGAACATGGCTGTCGAAATGAATCGAGGGATTTATTTCAGAAGATCAAACTACTTACTAGAGAATTTAATCTCAAACGTGGTCTGTAATAGATAAGGAAGGTAATCTAAAGACCGATACTGACGAAATATTGGAAACATGGCGAAACTACTGTGGCGAGCTATATAAAAATAACGAAGTACCAGAAGAAAATCAGTGGCCTCCTGACTATCCTAGAGAACCTACTGTCTTACTCGCTGAAGTCAAAGATGCAATTAAATCGCTAAAGAGAAATAAATCCCAGGCATAAATCCCCCCTAAAATACTACAGTTACTAGGTAACAAAGGATTACATATCATCCATTCTATCTGTGTTGCTGTTTGTAATTCAGGAAAATGGCAATCTGATTGGTGTACCTGAATTTATATCCCGCTACATAAAAAAGGAACTACTACTAGATATGAAAACTGCCGCACACTGTCACTAATAACACATACTAGTAAAATCTTGTTGCATATCATCAAAAACAGATTAAAAACCTATTTGTCCACAATATGTCTGCGATGTGTTCTGCAATTTTTCGGTCGCGCGGTTCGCAGAAGTGACGATCGTTTGAAGAGATTAATTGTTTTTGGAAACGTTCCGAGGAGAAGATCAAGAAGATGATCACTAACTAGATGGTCCAACCAAATTAGGAATTCAGCTGAAAACTTATTCTGCGAAGCTCTCAGAGTAGCTGAAGATAGAGACCAATGGAGAAAAATCGTTAGGAATATTGGAAGAAATCAAGATCCTCAGTAATGGAAAACGACAAGAGAGAGATCGGCTTCCATTGTAATATTTTCTGTGTTGATAGCAAGGTTTTCAAGGTTAGTCAAATCTTTTTACCAGTTCATACAAATGTTAATATAAAAGAAATCTCACAAGAAAGTAATTTCAATAAGG
Organism: Diabrotica undecimpunctata; assembly: GCF_040954645.1. Classification (NCBI taxonomy): domain Eukaryota; kingdom Metazoa; phylum Arthropoda; class Insecta; order Coleoptera; family Chrysomelidae; genus Diabrotica; species Diabrotica undecimpunctata. The sequence goes on along the minus strand of NW_027314175.1, from coordinate 11,938 downwards.
AGAATATTTGAAGCGAAATTAATACAAAACCAGCGGAAAAGACTTACCTACAAATGCTAAAATTAAAATCTCTAATAACAGAGACATCAGCTAGATATTTAAAATCAAAATTAATTCGCAGATTGATACATGTTGCAAGAATGTGATACATGTTGCAAGAATGTATATCTTACTATACTAAATGGAAGCTTGGACATTGAAGAAACAACACATAAGAAAAATAGAAGCGTTCGAAATGTGGTGTTACAGAAGAATATTAAAAATTCAGTGGGTTCAAAGGATTACCAATGCCGAGGTACTACGACGTCTAAATAAGGAGTTAGAAATTATGAACAGCATAAAAAGAAGAAAACTAGAATATTTGGGTCACATAACCTTTCTTCTTCTTAAAGTGCCTATCCGTTCCGGATGTTGGCGATCATCACGGCTATCTTTACTTTATTTATTGCAGCGCGGAACAGTTCAGTGGTAGTCGTGTTATACCACTTTCGTAAATTTTGAAGCCAGGAAATGCGTCTTCTTCCCGGTCCTCTCTTACCATTTACTTTTCCTTGGAGAATCAGCTGGAGAAGGCCGTAACGTTCTGGATTTCTCATTACATGTCCTAGATATTCCAACTTTTTAGTTTTGACGGTCATGAGAATGAGTCACATAACCAGAGGAGAAAAATATGAGCTGCTGAGAATTATTATGCAAGGAAGGATCCAAGGAAGAAGAAGCATAGGAAGAAGACGCATCTCCTGGCTGAAGAACCTTAGAGAATGGTTTAACTGTAGTTCACTACAACTTTTCAGAGCAGCAGCCAACAAAGTGACCATAGCCGTTATGATATCCAACCTCCGATAGGAGATGGAACTTTAAGAAGAAGCAAGAATGTGAGAGTGACAAGTGTGAAAAATGAACTGCTGAAGGGCAAAAAAAGAAAACAAAAAGACAACTAATCTAATGATTTTAAAGATTGAATGAACTTAGCTGGAACATTTAAAAAAAAATAAATGAAAAATGCTACAAATAATGTGCTGTAAAGTAAAGCTAAAAAAGAAGACAAATATATAAAAAGAAACTTCTGGAGTGAGAAAAGGTGACCAAAAACAAATACATATTGTAAATTAAATTGTGGGTGATATATGTAAATAGAAAAGCTGTCATAACTGGAGAAAAGAAAAATAGTTTTTTTATATTTCTCCTTTCATCTTTCTGAATAGGCATATTTAATTAATTATCTGATCATTATTTTATCTTCCTTCTTACTGATATCCTTCCAGCTGGTAATTAATTTTTGGCTGGCTATTGTTACTGTTAGATTCGAAATCATTGTTGTCTTTTTTATTTTGTAGATTAAGACTCGTAAGCCTTTTCATAATAAGATCTGCAAGAGTTTTTATACATACTCTATACTTATGTGCAGCCCACAGATCCTCCTATCCGTGTCAGAGATACCTTTGCTACTTGGTTCGATTTTAAGAAGACCTGTTCTTAGTATTGATAGCGTTCATCTACATTTTCGTAGAATGTAGTTCGCAGAATTGATATCTGAATGAGCGGTGTCGAATCAACTCTGAGATAGCGCGTTGATATGAGTTTAGTGTTCCAAGTTTAGTGTTAAAGTCTAATAGCCTCGGTCAAGGAAGTTCTTGGTGAAAGAAATATAAATAAAAATATATCGTTCCCAAGGCAAAGAACTTCATGGTTTTATACAGAAGTAAAGGAAAATTGTAAAGAAAAGAAAAAAGCTTACCTGAAACACATGATCAATCAAAACACAAGAGGCATACCATAATTACAAGACAATTGTTTCCGTATAACGATCTTGGTGTTATCATAAACAGCAGCCTAACTTGGTCCGACCATATTACCTCTATTTGTAAACGTGCGAACTCCAGACTGTATCTTATTCGGAGGTGTTTTTCGAGAGTTTCAATGCAATCATTCTGTAAACTCTACAGTCTGTACGTAAGACCCATACTTGAATACGCTGAACCAACGTGGTATCCTGATCTGGTTCGAGACAAGACTATATTGGAAAACGTCCAAAGAAAAGCCACCCGAATTTCTTTGGGACCGAGAAGACCTTCTTATGCAGAAAGACTTAGTATGGCTAACCTAACTTCTTTTGAACTTCGCCGACAACGTGGAGACTTAATTACAACTTTTAAAATACTAAAATTCAATTTTGGAAATCTCGATGAAATGTTTACCGTTAATCAAGATGAACGCCTCAGAGGTCATCAGTTCAAACTGAAAAAAGAAAATTTTTCTACGAGATCAAGGCAGAACTTTTTACCAAATAGAGTCTTTGAGTGCTGGAATAACCTAACCGATAAGATTGTCTCTGCTTCCTCTACCAACTCGTTCAAAAACAGACTTGACCGTTTTACATTATAGTTAAAATATTGTTTTTCTTTTAAACCAAAAATTGTAATTTTATTTCTTTTATTTTTAATTTTTGTTTTTTACTAGTAGGTTATTAATGAAATTTCTTTGTTTTTGGGCATAATAGGGACTTAGTTCCTATGCCCTCGCTTATGTATAATAATAATAATTAGAAACGAAACACATGCTCTTGTAAGAAAAATAAAAAATGATCACTGGGAACGCTTTTCGAAAGAAATGGAACATGATTTTTACGGTCTGCAAAAGGAAATATGGAGCTTCATAAGTGGTCAAAGAACGAAGGTAAAGGAACTAACTATTAGACACAAAACACGTAGAAAAGGATACGTAGATTGACTACCTAAAAAAGCTATATGCAGAGGAGGAACAAACGACGCTAGAACTGGAAACATCAAAAATTACCACAAATGAAGAACTTAATAAAAATGTACAGGAAGTTCGGAGAATACTTTTAAGACATGATACCCAAACGAGTTATTGAAATATTGAGCAGCAGCAATGGCAGAAAAATTAACAACATTAATTAATAAAATTATAAAACACAATAAAATACCGGAAGAATGGAAAACGAGCGAACGAAAAGAAATTAATAATAAATAAATAATAAATACCGTCTTCTGCAGTTGATTCTACAAAGCAAGATTGAGGGTAAGAGAGGACCTGGACGTAGACGTATATTCTGGCTGGCCAATCTTAGGAGTAGACTGGTCTAACGTCAACTGATTTATTTCGAGCTGTTGTGAATAGAATAAGATGGGTCAATTCCAACATCTCTAGAAGATAGGCTCATTTAGAAGAAAAATTTTCTTGTTCACAAATTTTTTTCAAATGCTTCACTTTTTGCTGATAGACGAAAAAAAAAACAAAATTTACCGTTTTTCGACCTTAATGTGATAGTAGCTAATAATGTCAAAAAATTCGACTGCAAAAACATATACGTTCTTGTTATAGAGGTTTATACTACTCACAACAACTGCCGTTTGCCTAGCCGGGTCAGTGTCACGAGAAAAATCTTATTTCCCTGGACTACATATTCTGGAGCGCACAGCGGCTCCAGAATATGTAGTCTTCAGCGGCACTTGAAAAAGAAGCAATAGTCTATAAACAGTCGAATATAGCATTATTATATCTTTTCATTGTTCATCAAAGAAATTTCGTATCTGATTTTTATGTCAAAATAATCAGAGCAAGCATTTTTGTGAATTTATTTAAGGATGTATCGAAACTGATAAAATACGAGAATAAAATCAAAGCGATGGAATTCCTGGTACCACCCCCGTAGCGGTTACCATCAGCCGGTGGGGCGAGCGGTCGCGGCGGACCGACCATTATCAGTCGGATCGATCCAACAATTCAAAGTGAAGCGTAAATTAGCTATAGCACTGTTTTGTCAAGGGAACAATTGGTCTCACACCTAGACCACTTTGATCTCACCGACGGACATATACACATAAATCTAACCACTTGCCTAATGAAAGGTAATGACGTCAACGGCAGTGGACTTCGACTGCAGGACGGGACAAGACAAGAGGCTATGCCGGATTTGGTTTCTTGTTTCTACAGGAGTGCGGGCGGGGAAAGAATTTATAAGGAAGATAGTTTAAAAAATAGAAAATTTTTTTCCGACATCTAGAAATCTAAAGAAATGCTTTATCCTACATTAATTCAACAATGGGAAGACACGGACAGGGATCTCTGATATTTTTACCCCCTTCCTCTCTCTTCTTTAAGCATGTCTATTTGTAATTCCTCCATTCACTTTTACCGATTCCCTTTTTTATGTTTCTAATTTTCTGATAATGATGTTTAGGGATATTTTTATAAATAGACGTATTTTGTTTATCTGTAATCAACTTAAAAAAAGCAATACAAAATTTGTAGTTTAAATTGTTGTTTAATATGTCAAAAACCATAAATTGCAAAAAAAACATACCACCATAAAATGTAAAAATACGAAATATAAACTTAAAATAAAGTATGGCCACCACGTTGTTTTATCACAGCTCTACATCTACTGTTCATGCTCCGAATCTCATTGTTAATGTCTGCTTGAGGTAGTTATGTCCATTGTTCTCTCAGAAGCTCTTTTAATTGAAACTCATTGTAGATATTGCCCATATGTGGAGTAATTCTTCGTTGGAGCATGTCCCATATATGCTCAATGGGATTTAAGTCCGGTGATTCTGCTGGCCACGGCAATACATCAATACCCTCGTTATCCAACGAGTTTGTTACAATACGCGCAACATGTGGTCTAGCATTATCATGCATAATGTAAAGATTTTTTCCAACAGCAGCAGCAAACGGGCGCACAACAGGTTCAAGAATAGTGTCCAAATATTGATGACTTGTAAGAAAGCCACGTAGAAAAATAAGGTCAGTTCTTCCGTCAATCATGATTCCGCCCCATACCAATAATGTACCACCTCTGTATGCATACACTTCTTGACGATGTCGTAATCGTTCTCCATTTCCGGGTCTCCAAACTCTTGTCCGACGATAATCTGCTAGACTCGTCACTAAACAAAACTGTAGCCCAGTCATTGTCGGTCTAATTCTGAAACTCTTGACACCAGGTTAATCTTGCAGCGAAATTGCCTCTGGATACAGGTAGACATCTCAGTGGTCGCCGACTACGAAGATTGGCTTCATGGAGACGATTCCTCACAGTACTGCTGCTAATTGTTACATTATGTGCAAGCTGTAATTCATTAACCAGCTCGGATGCTGTAATTGTTGGCTGCCTTTTGGCATTTAAAATTAAATATCGGTCTTGAGCAACGGTTGTAGAGCGACCACGTCCTGGATGTTGCTCGGATGGACTCCCAGTATCTCTAAACCGACGCCACAAACGACTTACGACGCTTTGGAAGACACGCAGCTGGTCAGCAACATGAGTTTGTCGCATACCAGCTTGAAGGAAGCCCACGGCTCTATTCATCTCGTCCAACGTTAAATGTTGTCGTTGCATTTGTCGTTGTCGTTGCGTTGGTAAAAAGACAATATCTTTAACTCACCTATTAAGCAAGAATGGTATAAAGTGACATAAATTAAAAATAAACAACACTTAAAAATGTCGAATTTTTTGTCCCTTATAAAAAACATTTATTGCTATCTAAAACACGTATTGCTATCAGTTTTACAACTTTTTTTTAACAAGAAGTGAGTGTATGTATCAACAATTATAGTACAAGCAAATTTATATGGTCATGAAATTTCTGTCATTGGTATTGTCAAATTATTAAAATATCCTTAGACTTTTGCGTTGTGTCTATTTCCAAACTTATAATTAGACTTCGGCAAATATGCAAATAAAAATGTAGAAAATATGCGCATAAATATGCACGTGTTTACCCGAAAATATGCAAATATTTTACAAAATATGCATACAAATAAATAAAAAAATCGTAAAATAGTAACAATTTTATTTAAAAAAAAAAGTGTACATAACTAAATATTTCCTACTATTCATTAAGATTTACATTTATTTTAAGTAACTACATCATTTTTAAGTATGAATAAACTTATTTAGAATTATGGTAACAATAAATGACCAAGTGGTGTTCAAAATTTTCTAACAAAAACTTCTTCTTCTGTCTGAGTACATATATTTATATATGGAAAAACTTCGTTCAACATCAACTGATGTAACGGGAGCATTTTTCAAACTAACCAAAACATTTGGTTCTAAATTAATTGTTTCCGAAATATTTCCAGCTAGAACACTGACTACTTCAGAAAGAATATGGTAACCTTTATTTTTTTCCATAGTAGCTTCAAATTTTTTTAAAATATCTTTTCCAATATTACCTCTAACGTTCCGACAACATGACGCAAATTCTTTTATTAATGCTGTACTTTCGAACAATGACAGTTTTGGTGATTCTGAGTAATTGTTTTTTGAACAAAACTAAAATTTGATTTTATAAATGAAAGTTCTTGTTGAAGCAAGTTACTCTGAAAAGTTTGTTTAGAATCCAAAAGAGATTGGGAACTTTCATCTGTTAACGTATCAATTATGTTCTTTATTTTAACAAAATGATCTGCATAAAAATTAGCTGCTTCTAACCATGTTCCCCATCGCGTTAAAATAGGTTGTGGTGGAAGAGAAATGTTAGGTAACATTTCTTTATAAAGTTGAATTCTTATAAGAGATTTAAGAAATACTTTTTTGACACTGGATATCATGGTATTTACAAGAGGAAACTTTTTTCGTATTTCCTCTGCAACTCTGTTTAATCCATGCGCTACACAAGTAATATGTATTAAATCTGGGAAAAATATTTTTAAATTTTGTCCTGCTTTCACCATATAAGGAGCAGCATCCGATAAAATAAGCAGTAATTTATTAGAAGGAATAGTTGTCGGAAGAAAAAAAGTTGCTAATGTTTCTTGTATAAAACGCGAAATTGTTAAAGCATTTGTTTTGTCAAGTTGCTGGCATGAAATAAGATGAGATTTTGGTAAGGTATCTTCTTTAAGAACACCAATCAATAAATGAGCAATATACTTTCCTGAGGAATCAGTGGTTTCGTCTACAGATATGTAAAAATAATTATCTGCAATTTCTTCCTTAATATTAATTAACACCGACGAGTATAGCCCGTTCACATTATTTCTTCTTAGAGACCGATCACTTGGAACATTAAGTTTGCAATATTTTTTTAGAAACGAACTAAAATTTACATTTGCTAATTTTGAAAGCGGTATGTTTGCAGACACTAATGCGCGACACAAGTCTTCATTAAAAGTTTCTTGCTCATCTAATTTTTTTGAAGTAGATTGGAAACATTTAGCCATTGAAGTTTGATGTTTTCCTCCTATTTTTCCTTTTTTTGCAATGTGTGAAGCAGTTCTCACATGTTGGTCTATCTGAAATTTCTTCTCACATGCTATCTATAAATAAAAATAAAAACCTTTATTTTAACCCAACCTTTAAAATATAAAAATATACAAGGTGTTTTTGGTTAATCAAATAACTGGTTTGGAAAAAAAAACACTCGCTAAGTGTTTTAAATGCAGTATTAATACACAAATTAGTTTTTGTTACTAACCATTAGTACATCATATAACTTATTTTAAAATTCAACAAAAGTTTTTTTTTGTTAATTCAATTACAATAAAAATAATTGTGTTTTAGAATAGCTGACTTCATAAAAAAAAGTAAAGGTGAAAAATTTTTCTAAATACACACCATTGTATTGTACCATGGACAATTTTTTCTCACTAAAGGAAGCTATTTTTCATTTAAAAACAACCTACGAGTACTAAATTTCAAGTAAATACGTTTATTCGTTTTAAAGTTATTGTTGTTATTAACTAAAAGAATTTAATTTTTTTAATTTTAACACCCTGTATCTCGAAAAGTTTGACCCCTCATTAACTATATCGTTTTGTTCAATTTTTCGAGAAGTATCTACAGTCAAACGTTGTAAGTGTCATTTGGAAACACCCTGTATGTATGAAATATTAGATATTTAATAGAAAACATTAGATACTTACAATTTTGCCACAGACTGAACAGTAGATTTTTCCCATATCCATAGACAGCTCTTTATAAGGTTTAATCCAAGTTGAAGCACTGGTTGTTTTAGGCATTATAAAATCACAATCTTCCTTTTTGTTACGCACAACGAGTGTTTACGCTTTGAATATCAAAACAAAAATGATTTACAAATCTGAGCATCAAATTAGAAATGTTTAGGTACCTAATTCAATAAACTGGGAGATTTTGGAAAATCCCTAAATTAGGGACAAAACTATTAGCCGTTTACCTGCTGTTAAGATACAATAAATTGTAGATAGATTTGGGGATTAGATCATAAAATGCAAATGAGCGAACCCTTAGCGATTATCCAATAACTGAATGCCTCAGTGACCGAGACTTTCTAAGAATGTTGAGGGCTACTTAAATTGATCTTCTTTGAAATTGTAAATGTTTTGTACCTGTACTTAGATCATTTCTTGATTAAAATGACTACAAAATTTTATACAAGAATTGAAATAAATTGGTATGTTTAAAAATTTTCAAATACAGTATAAAAATCTGAACTTTTATGCACTTTATGCAAACTTTTATACAAATATGCCAAAATATGAAATATTTGCATAAAATATGCACAATATGCAAAATATGCAATATGCATATTTGCCGAAGTCTACTTATAATAGACCATTTAGTTATTGATGCTCCTAACCTCATATCTAACAAGCTCAATAACTACTTTGCTATAGTTGGTTCGAAACTTATTGTATGTATTAGTAGTGAATAATTGTAAGTTTACAGGCAGACAGACATTACAAGTTATTCCTCTCTTTACATAATGCGGATGAGATTATTGCATGTTTAACACAATCGTTTTTATGGGGAAATTTTGAAACGGTTCGACTGACCATTAAGATAAAAGTTCAAGTGCAAAATGATCTATCGGCGCAAATATTTTCCAAACATTTGATAAATATTGGAAACGGTAAAATAAAACTGCATCCAAATACACAATGCATCGAACTTCTAGATAAATTCTGCAATTTTGTGGAGAACAAACACGAATTAATTGTAAGCATCTTTCCGGCTATACTGAATAATTACTTGAATTATAATTAACTCAGTGAGCGTGCAATTTCGGTAGCGAAAAATGTTGATGTTAACAAAATCAACTTCCAGATTCAACAGTTGTTACCAGGTCATCTGGTATCTTTTAAATCAATCGACAGTATTGTTAATGAAGATGAAGCCGTAAATTATCCAAAAGAATTTTTAAATTCTCTGGATATACCGGGGACGCCATCACGGATTTCATGATGTTTAATTCTGTTAAATAAATTGAACATAATAGTTGTATCTACTTAAAAAACTTGACAGCATACACAACGCTGGTATTAGAATTGCACTCGGAGCCTTCCGGACAACTCCCTCCGAAAGCATACTGAGCGAAGCCGGCGAACCACCTCTAAATTACCGAAGAATATACTTAGCTCTAGCGCATGCTACATCTATAGCCTTAAATATAAAAAAACTTCTCTACTGTAATACTTTTAATAACAAATATATTAATTATTACAATAATAAGCCCCGTGCCCCCAAACCTTATTACGAGAGAATGCGATTATATAGCTCCAGACTGAACATTTAATTCCCAACAGTATTTCAAACGAATACCAATAACTATCTACCTTGGACTATCGAACAGCCCAAAGTCATTACAGCGTTAAGTATATATAATAAACATAAAACTAGTCCTATTATTAAAATTAAAAAACGCAAGATTGGTTACCTTGGGCACATATTGAGAGGAGCAAAATATGAAATACCACAGTTAATCCTACAAGGGAATATCAAAGGTAGGAGAGGAGCCGGCCGCAAACAATTATCCTGGTTAAGGAATATTAAAGAATGGACAGGAATACACAATACAGGCGAGCTGTGTCACGCCGCCAAGAACAGAATTCTAGTAATGAGATAGTCGCCTACGCACTTTGGTGTATGGCATGTTAAGAAGAAGAAGTCCTATTATTTTTAAAGTTAAACTAAATTCAATTCTAGATCAACAATACAATGCGTGGATTAAAATTTATTCAGATGCACCCAAAGGTGAACTTGGCGTTGGAGTAGCAGTGGTAACACCAAATGACACTTTTCAATTTAAACTTCCTCTAAATTCCAGCATCTATACTGCAGAACTATTTGGTTTGCTCAAAGCCATCAAGCAAGTAAATATTAAAAACATCCCTTGTTGTCTAGTCCTTTCTGACTCTCTCAGAGCAGTCAAAGCTATGCAAAATGTATACCCTAAACATCCCATTGAGAAAATTATCAGGGCCGAATTAATGAAAGCTCAAGAAAATTTCAGAAGGGTCCACTTCCTATGGATACCATCTCATATTGGCATAGAAGGGAATGAAGAAGCAGATACTAGTGCGCGTAACGCTATCACCAGTGACGTATCAGAAACAGAGTGTCGGAGTATCGCAGGCGATCTAAAAGTTTATTTCAAAAATAAGGTGTTAAGTGCGTGGAATCGGGAGTGGAATGACTCTAGTTCGAAACTCAGAACCATCAAAAGTGATATTTTTTCATGGAAGTCCACAGCCAGAAGTAGAAGATGCCAAACTATTATTACACGTCTACGACTTGGACACTGTAGGTATACTCATGCCTATCTCTTCTCAAATAGTAAACCTCCAAAATGCGAAACCTGCAATACAGTAGACAGTATAAAGCACTTCTTGATAGACTGTCCTAAATATGTAAATCAAAGACAGTCTTACAATTTGCCAAATAACCTGAAAGCACTCCTCAACAAAAGTTTAGTTCCGAACAATTTATTAGGTTACTTAAAATCTATAAATATGTTACACAAAATTTAACTTAATTAATTGTTACAAATGTTCAATTGTTCACAAATTGTAATTAATTGTTACAATGATTGATTGTTACAAATGTTAATTTAATATTATTACAAATGTTACAGGAATGTCGCTAATAACCTTTGGGTGGATGCGACTTTGTTTCTTTAAATAAAAAAAAAAATAAATAATAGTTGTATAATAACCAAGCCACAGCAAAGCGTGGCCGAGTCAACCAGTAATTGTATATTTTTCTAAATGAATGTTACATCTACATTATCAGTTAGAATCGTATTTTTTGCTTGTCTTGGACAGTGCTTCAAATATTGGGAGAATTTGCCATTAACTTTCTCAGCTCAGCAGCAAATTCGTGAAATGTACTATAGCTTGTAATAAAATAGCGTTGAGAAGTAAATATATTATCCTCATCACTCATTAAACATTTAAAGAAAATAATACCGCCCACAACAAAGAAAAGAAGGACGGAAAATAATTTAATATTTATTTTACCTCCGCCATAAATTGGTTTTCAAGGCGAATGCCTTCACGTTTGCCTTAATAAACGATCATTTAGGACATTAATAGCAATTATTGTTATCGTTACTGCTTTTACTATTATTCGAAACCACACACAATAGGTAGATATATATTCCCGTTATATTTAAATTGCTTTCTCAATCTGAGCACACTCAGCACTTGTTTTCGTACATGCACATACAGACTAAAAGCCGGAATTCGTGTTCTTTAAATCCCGAAGGGTATTATTGAAAAATATTTGCATATAACCATTCAAATTCAGAACACAAAAGTGCAACGTATAGATTGAGATCTTGTTTTATTACAGTCTCTCAATATTCAATCAGAATATTGTCAAGCTTTTGAATTTCATTATTTTTCTCTTATTGGCAACATATTTTTATGAAAGAAGAAGAAACACCTTTATATAGGATTGTTTAAATCAGAAAAAATATTAATATCGACATTAATATCGAGTTTTCTACAATTTTTGTTTTATTTTTAAATACATATTACAATCTAGTCATAAACAGTACATTGAGTAATAAGTATTAAATGTGATGACCATATTAACTTGATTTGTTATATCGTCCAGCGACAGTCTCCATTTTCACCTATGTAACCAGGTCTTCTGGCCAATTCCTCTTCAGTCTTCGTTCCTCCATTACTCTGAGATAGCGCG
>NW_027314174.1:0-17101 GCF_040954645.1 Diabrotica undecimpunctata | reverse complement strand
ACGCGCTATCTCAGAGTTTCAACTTTGTACACAATTAATTTTAGGGTACGTAAGAATACGGCTGATTCATTCTCAATTATATGATTTGTAAGATAACGGTCAAATAGATAACTAGGTTTTCTATTATCAGATTTACCAGAAAGTACATTAAATAAAATTTTATTTGAATGGTTTTAAGTAAGCTTATAAAACATAGCTATCATTTAAAAAGGTAAGGGTTTATATTGTCCTCTTTGTTATATTATTGAATCATTATTATTATAAACAAAAAACGTTGGCTACGAAATTCATATATACAGAGTGGCTGGACGAAAACGAAACAGAGGCATTATCAGGAATTGCAAACCAGCGAAGAAGAAATCTCTGACCTGTATTCCGAATTTGTCATATATACATAGAAAGCATAAGATATTCGAAAAGCCAATACCTATTAAAACTTATAAAAGTACATCGATCTAGTCGCTATACAGGAAACTCATTATGAAACTGAGGAGCAACTTCTAAAACGGGGTAATATACCAGGCTACGAATTGTTAGGAGAAACCTATCACCGGTCTTATGAAGTATATAATATGCTTGGTTATAGAATGTTACAAGTCATGGAATGCAATATCAGCTTCCCCGGTAAACTAAAGAACCACACGGATCAGTTCTAGCTCCACTTCACTGAAACTTCTGAAACATTTCTGAAATTTCCGACACAAAATTTGTCGCCAGCTAACTGACTTCTATCAAACTTAGAAGAGAGTTTATTTTCGAGTAAGGGCCGTTATGTTACCTTTTAGTTGATCCATTAACGCGACATCATGTCGCTTCACTTTTATAATTTTTAACTTTTAAAATGTAAATCCAACAACTATATTATTTTGTGATGGGGTCATTATATTGAGCAAGTACTCAAGTTTTCACTGATTATGGTCTGATAGGACCGAAAACGTTTTGAACTATTGTAATCCATTTGGATTTTTCAATTTTAATATTTTTTTATTTAAGAAATATACAAATTACATTAAAAGTTTTTACTTCATTGTAAAGTTATTTTAACTATTATGGTATACCACTGCCAACTTTCCTATTTTAAACAAATAAGATATCGTTTTAAAGCTCTTTAATTTGCAATTCCCTATACATTAGTCTTTAAATTTTGTGCAATACTTTATTTGATTTATTTAAAAAAATACATTGTAAAATAAATATTCTTAGCTGATTACTTATTTCTTAGCTGACCAAATGTTGAAACTGATAACCTTCAGCGCCCATACAATGATAAAGGTTTTGTTTGAAACCTTTATTATTGTATGGACGTTGAACATAATTCGTTGACGTAAATCTACTAAAGATGCGGGTGGTGTTCTAAAGATTTTACTTTTTGGGTGTATACACAAAAAAAGTCCAGAGTAGACAAATCTGGTGACCGAGTAGGCCATTCAAGGCTGCCTCTTCTTCCAATCCAATGCCATGGGTAAATCTTGGTCTAAATATTGACGAACAAGTAAATCATATTTCAGAAGAGCACCGTCCTATTGAGAGGTCAAATGATATTCATCATATTGTTGGATATTTTCAATAATATCAGTTAAGGCAAGATTAATCACGTCTTACAGCAGATGTAAATACATTTGGTCATATTGCCAAGTAGAAAAATAGTCCCACCAGTCGATCAGCGACAATACCAGCTAATACATTTAATTTTTGCGGATGCTGAGTATGCATCTCATGAAAAATCTGGGGTTTGAATCAGGACAATAACGGCAATTGTGACCATTTGCAGTTCCGTTAATGGAAAATGGCATTTATAGGAGACAAAGATATTAAAACGAAATTGTGGATCGTATTCGACACTAAATGTATTTTATATAAATGGAATTTATTCTTCTTCAATATGGTTACCAGACTCAGTAAAACACAAGTTTAATCTAAATAAAAATATATTTACAATAAATAACAAAATAAAATTAACTTCTATATAAGTACTAGCGCTTACCGGAGGTAAGCGCTGTTGGTACAGGATGGCGGCATGGCATCGCTACACCCCATCTATTTGGGGAAAAAATGTACCATACTTTTTTTTAGCGTGAGCCTGCAACGCAATGATCCCATCCAACCTACGTGGCAACTTGATTTTGATTTTTCTTCCGTTGTTGCAGGGTACCCGGAACTTTTTCGTACCTTTTGCTACCAGTTCTTTCGGTACGATTTCTACCAAGTTGGAATCGTTACCAGTCTGTGGCTCCCCCGAGGCTGTTACGGCTGCGTCTTCAGGTCCAGTCGATGTGTCCGACACGTGGTACATGCCACATTACATAGTTGTCTCGTATTTAACATAAGATCTAGGTTATTAGTGCAACTTTACTAGCGTCATTAATTACAGGTTCTTTAGTTTCTTGTTTTTATTACCTACATTCCCAGTATTTCTGAATTTTTTTTACTAACTCCGAAAAAGACTTCCTCCTGACATGGTTATCTTGATGTCGTTCATTAAATTGCTGAGATGTCATATTGGCACATTTATTGTTCATAAGACAACGAAATGATATCTACCCCTTCGGGAATGGGATTCCTATCATATCATTTACAAAAACAAAAACTATGTGAAGATAGAAATTAAAATTTAAACCATTGGCGTACTTAGCCAACTAATTAAGCGGCTAACTAGAATTTAAAGTTCAAAATTTATTTCTTTTTAAATTAATTAAATAAAATATTGGACGGAATTTAAAAATATAAAGACTAATGTTCAGGAAATTGCAAAGACTTTAAAACGATATCTTATTTGACACCCATTGCCATTAAAAAATGTTGGGGTGATTCTTACTCTATCTTAGGGGTTAAAGTAAAATAATCGAAAATAGTGGAACAACATTTCACCCTTTTTCTCTGGGTGTTTCAAAATGTTGTCGTAGTTCCTGATAATGCATCTGTTTCGTTTTCGTCCGGCAACCATGTATAGAAAAGTTGTTCTGCTGACAGAAAGGTAACTGTTCTGAAATGTAATATACATAATAGAGCTTTCTAGTAAAATATTACTAAACACGTTTACTGATAAAATACAAATTATTCGAGATTGGACATCAGGGGCCAATTATAAATGAAAAAATGACACCAGAGATGGGAGATGGAACACCAAAACTACACGAGTCGGAGATAAATGCACACTAGGTGGATCATGTATTAGATAGAAGAATATTTATAAAAGAAAAAAAAATGTTTAAATAAATTCTGCTACTACAGCTAGTTCAGTTTACCATGAATTGGTCATTCAAACAAAATTTCGCTTCATCACTACAAACCTGTTAAGAATCAGAATATTGTGCAATATTGTTCATCGTGCTTTTGTAATATAAAAGTATTTAGTAGTACGTATGTCAAGGTCGCTGTGTGTTAATTTATATAAGGTTTTACTTTTGGATAACAAGAATATATTTTTCTTCAAAACTTCTTTGTCATTTAAAATAACCCATAATATTGCAGTTCTGAGTAACGTTAGTAGTTTATATTAGTTTTGAACGTATTTTACCGAAGATGAATATTTTATGAACATACTTAATACACGAATATTAACAAGGCTTTGTAGAAAGGTTAAAAAAATTGGGAGCTGCAAACAATATAAAAATATTTACAAATAACTATTTTAGAAGGTTTTAGTATAAAAATATTAAAATGGCTCAATCATTTATATAATAAAATAAAAAAGGAGCGGTAATATTAACTAATTTTTGGATTTAAACAAAGGATTTAATTAAAGGATTTTAATAGTCTGAATCTAATGAATCCGTTATCAAAATAGCTCCAGCTACCATAGTTAATTTTTTACGTTTAATTTTATATAAGAATAAAAATAAATTAATGTTATACAGGGTGTCCAGAAAGTCTCCTGTCAAACGGAAACCACAGATACTAGATATGTAGATTTAACCAATATCAACCAATATTTAACCAATAACCTTAACCAAAACAAGCCTTCGAGATGTAGTTATACAGAAGAATCCTAAGATTTAATTCCCATTTAAATAGTAATTAATCCTAAGATTATCGTGAACGGACAAGATAACCAACGAGACTGTACTTCGAAGAATGGGGAAAGAAAGAGAGATGATGTATACGATTAAAAGGAGAAAGTTAGAATATCTAGGACATATAATAAGAAACGGCACTAAATACAGATTACTGAAAATAATCCTTCAAGGCAAAGTATTCGGAAAGCGAGGAATTGGGAGAAGAAGAATATCATGGTTAAAAAACCTGAGGAAATGGTTCTCCACAACAACTAATATATTTAAAACATCAGTTAATAAAATAATTATAGCCAGAATGATAGTCAATACTCGAAACGAATAGGCAGCAAAAGAAGAAGACCTTAACCAAAAATACTTTCTAAGGGAGGTAGAGATCTCGAGTCCCTAAAGTTCTTTATTTTCAAATATCTCAAGAATCGTATTACCACTAAAGTTCAAACTTTGTACAATGATTAAGCTGGTGATTGTAAATCAACCAATGTAAATAAGAATTATTTATTGCCACTACAAACCGTCTACTTGGCGGAGACAAGAGGTATTTTTGTATCTGCTTCTTATTGCGCCGTCTCCTTTCGAAGGTTGCCAATCCAAATGGCAATTGTAGCTTTGGAATCTGCTGCACGAAAGATTTCTGTGGATAAGCGTCAAACCATCTCCTCAGGTCTTTCAGCCACGAGTTCTGGCGTCTTCCAACTGATCTTTTGCCCTGCACTTGCCCTTACTCCAATATGATTTGGAGTACCTCATATCTTTCACCTCTCAACACATCACCCAAGTATTGTATTTTTCTCTCTTTGATTATGCTGAGTAATTCTTTTTGTTTACTCATGCGCTGAAGTACTCCACCATTGGTAACTTTTTGTGTCCATGGAAATCACAGCATCCGTCTGTATATATACATTTCAAATGCATATATTCTTTTTTCTGTTTCAAAGTCCATTGTCCAACTTTCACAGCCATACAGCAAAACAGAGATATTTTTGTATACCTATATTATGTTTTTTAATTTTAATTTAAGGACATGTTTTATATCAAATTTGAAAACTATAAGGTATTTTCCAACTATAATGGGCTCGTGTTTGAAAACTCGTATCATGTATCATTTTTGAGAAAAAACAATTTGGACTTTTTGTATTTCTGTCATAAAATCGTGTTTAAATACTAAATTTTGTAGTCTGTCAAGTTTGCTTTACCAAAACAATAAAATTAAAGTCACTGTTAGAGAAAATTCATTTTAACATACAAAACTAGTTAAAAATATTTTCAATAGTCTTTATTAACTCGTCTTTTGACAATAATTTGCCAACATCGCAAAACATGTATTCTTCGTTTACAAATTGTTGAGAGCACGAAATATGCCTCAAACTCATAAAACGGTCGTAAATCATAGGCGTTCCTAAGGTGTTTATTCATTAAATAATAATATAATGTTTTAATACTGTTATATATAATATTGATAATATTTTAATACTAATATATTTAGCAAAAAAACAATTAAAACTTTCACGACTAATGTTGGTTATTATAATAATAAAAATAATAATTTAACCATTAACAATTTTGTAAATAAGAATACCTTATCTCTTTGGATATTTCAATACTAATCTTTGCGTTTAATCACTATACTAGAAAACCTGGAATTCATATCCGAAGGTACTATTCGTTCTAAGATAATTAAGATGGAATTCCCCAGATTTTTAATAATATAATTATATTCGAAACTTAACTTGAAAGGGTGAAGTTATTACGAAAGAAAACAATTTTTTTGTTTAGTACGTTTTTGATCGCATGACATTTACGGCTCGTCGGTGTTTCCGCGTCTACGGCAGTAATTAGCGTCTCGAATATTTCTTTTGCGAATTATATGTAGTGCGTGAGTGATTTTTTATTCCATATACCTACGAACATATACGTACCTTTCGCTCGTGCTCGTTTTGTTGGATTGTTTGTGATGGCTTCATCATCAAGTTTTACACCGGTACTGTTGCGTACAGTCAGTAAGTCTGTCTATTCACCAAGAGAGAGGACTATTGTCCTGAATGTTCACGATGCTCTGGTTTCTCAGAATCCCACAACCACTGTTCGCAACATAGTCGAAAGTTGTGCCAACATGACTGGCGTAGGAGAGTCAACTTTATATAGTTTCCTATCAGAAAGAAAAAAACACGGTATAGCTAACCCAAACACAAACGAACACTTAAAGAGAGGGAAAAAGCCTATTGAAATTGATGAATTTGCCAAAAATGGTATTCGAAGGAAAATTCATGGATTTTTTTTTCAAAAAAGAAATACCAAACCTAAACAAAATTTTACAAGAAGTTAGAGACGACCCGGATTTGCCTCATATCGGACGAACTAAATTGTGGTAAGTTTTAAAAGAATTCAATTTCCGGTGGGAGAAATCAGACCGAAAATCACTTTTGATTGACCGGGAGGAGAAGATCATGTTGGAGAAGAAATTATCTAAGATTCATACGAAAATTCCGGGCTGAAGAAAGGCCCATCTTCTACAGGATGAAACGTGGGTAAACTCAGGTCATACTCTAAAAAAAAATTGGTCAGATAAAAATATATTAAGCTCCAGGCAAGCCTTTATGGAAGGTTGGTCTACTGGTATCTCCCCACCTTCTGGTAAAGGCAGTAGATTAATAATTTCTCACATTGGCAGTGAAAAAGGATTTGTTAAGCATGGTTTGTTGGAATTTCATTCCAAAAGCACAAAAGACTATCACGAGGAGATGACAGCTGATGTTTTCGAAGAGTATTTTGAGCAAATGATTGAACACATACCACCAAATTCAATTATAGTATTAGATAATGCACCTTATCATTCACGACTAGTAGAAAGACTTCTAACGAATGCGTGGAAGAAACAGGATATTCTTGACTGGCTGCGGAATAAGTATCTGCCTTACGAAGATGGAATGGTAAAAGCAGAACTTTTAAAAATTGCCCGGCAACACAAATCTAAGCTCAAGAAATACGTAGTTGACCAAATGGCGGAAAGGCGAAACATCACAGTCTTTAGACTTCCACCCTACCACTGCGAAATAAATCCAATTGAACTCATTTGGGCACAAATGAAAAGTTATGTGGCTAGAAAAAATACGTCATATAAAATACAAGCTGTACGTGAATTGTTATACGAGTCTTTATAACATATTACAAAACAAAACTGGAAAGATGCAGTAAGACATGTAATAGAAGAAGAACAAAAAATGTGGGATCTTGATAAAATAATTGATGCGACCGTAGAGATTATTAACCCTCAAGACGACTCGGATTCCGAAGTTGATCCTATTTATTTTGAATTTGAATAGTTTTCTAATCGTAATTATATAAGGTAAGTAATAGTAGTTGTAATCGTAAGGTATTAAAGGGGAAAGGCGCAAAAAGTCGCCTGTCAAAATGTTCAATGTGTTTTAAATGTATCCATTTTTTTTTAAATCCTGAGAAAACTAAAAAGCATTTTTGAAAAATTTAAAGGCAGAATGAAATATTTTTTAGAATAAATAAAAAGTTTCTTTTGCATGCAATATTTTCAATTAAAAATTATACTATATTTTCTCTTTTATTTTTACTCCTGTTACATAACATATTAAAATAAACATTGTAGAAGTTTTCAGGGACTTTCTGCCCTGAGTAATAATGTAATCTTTCATTCTGCGTTTAAATTTTTTAAAAATATTTATTAGTTTTCTCCGGATTCGAAAATAATGGATATATTTAAAACACATTGGAAATTTTGCCAGGCGACATTTGGCGCCTTTTTCCTTAATTAAATAAATGTATCTTTTACAAATAGCAAGAAACTTTTTATTTTTGAATAAAATAAATAAGTTTTATTAAAAAATACAATTTACATAAGTACAATTTAAAAAATATATTTATTTAGTTCAAATAAATGTTTCAATCATATACTCTACGACACTGGTCGTTCATCTCTAACCATTCAAAATACGCCCGTAATAGGATTATAAGGTATTGTATTCCTTCAGATATAAGGTGGGTTAGTCGAAAACGTCTTAAACCGTCAGTTTTAGGTTGGTTTTTACTATTATATCGTATTACCTATCCTCTCTGTATTTCAGTTTTCTAATTAGGGTTAAACTTGTAGTGAGCTATCAACAAATTGTGAACCGACTGTAAATATGTAACTGACAACACTGCTTAGTGTTTTGTGCGCATAAGACATATCTAGTTCCAAAAAGACTCCCCGCATTGTACAATCAAAGCGAATTTAGTCAGACACGGAGCAAAATCTCTTTGCAGAATCCCTCAAAAAATCCGTCCAGGATGTACTACACACACATATATACAGTGCTCTCCGAATCATAAGTAAGTATAAACCACCAAGTTTTAGAAGTTTTCGCATATTCGCATAGCTTTCTTGGTAGCCTTAGGCACACATAGAAAATTAAAAGATTTGTATTAATTAGTCAATAGTATTTAGCAGTAGGAATTTTGTTTTTATACCATGTATACTGATTATATTTGTTATTTGTACTTCTCTCTCTGGCTCTCTCTCTCTCCTCTGTTTCTCTCGCTCACTCTCTCTCTCTCTCTCTCTCCCTTTCACTCAGGTTTCAACATTTCTATAGTACAGGTAAGAGCTCTCATATTTGTATCCAGCAACCTATGTTATACTCTCTCTCATTTAGGACATTCTCCATGTTTGTCCTATTGTGTGGATACTAATTTTATCTACAGTAACAATAGTCAAACTATTTTTGTGTCAAACTATTACAGCTGTCAGTGTTTTCAAAATGGTTAACTTTTTCAACTGAAGAATATGCTAATATGCATTTAGTATACGGGGAAGTTCAATGTAAAGCTAGAGCAGCGGAACGAAAATATGCAGAAAAATATCTTATTTTGCGATGAAGCCTACCTTTACACGAGATGGAATTTTTAACATACACAAGGCACATTATTGGTGACAATCCTCATTGCATATAGGAAAAAAACACTATAAATGTCTGGATCGGTGTAATCGGTAATCAGCTGCTAGACCTGTTTAATTAATTGGCCGTTTTTCAGGATGACCTAGGATTTCTAGCAAATATTTTCCGTGATTTAATTAATGATGTTCCGTTTGTGCATAATGGTTGCTCAGCGCATTTTAGTAAAGAAGTTGGTCACTTTCTCTGTGGCCTCAGTCAATTGGCCTCCAGGATCTCCAGATTTTAACCCTGACGATTTTTGTATTTGGGGTTACTAAAAATTGTTGAAATAGAAACTCGTAGCCAATTTTGGGTAACAATTGAAAATGCATGTAACAAAATCGGGAATAACCGTGGAATTTTTGCACAAATGGCACATTTTTTATAGAAAAAAGTGGACTTATGCATTAAAACAGATGATCATTATGCATAGCACATGTAATACTAGTTCTGCAGTTGTTGTTAATTTATTTTAATATTTTCTTTTTTATAAACCGTAAATAATAATTTGTTATTTTGTTTTGTTTGAAATAAATAAAGTTTTACTAAGTTTATAATATTCAAAATCATAAAAAAATGTACAACAAATATATTATTTAATTAAAGAAAAGCAAAAAGCATCAACTTGTGGGATTGGAATTGGGATTGGATGTCTCACGGATGTGGAATAGGCTTAAGGAAACATACAGAATAGAGATCGCTCTAGTAGACCCCGAGTTACCAATAAGCAACAGAATAGATATATCAGAATTTCCATTCGAAGAAAGTCTTCCTGTACCAGACCTCCAAAGAGACTTTACGCATGCTACAGGAGTCAGAGTATCGTTGGCTACAATAAGAAGAAGAATTTTAGAGTCACGTTTGAGGAGTCGTCGACCAATAAGAGTTCCTCAGCTAAAACCTAGATATGTTTTGCACCGCCTCCAGTGGGCTCAAGAACACATAGAGCTCTCTCAACAGTTTTGAAATTGTGCGCTTTTTTCGGACGAGACCAGACTCTGTTTAAATAGTGATAGGCTTTGGCGAGAGCCAACAAGAGCTGCACAACTAGCAAATGCCTCTCCCATACTTCCTTTCGCTGGTGATAGTGTTTTTTTTTCTGCAGGTATTATGACAGGTGGACGCACGAAACTGGTGGATATTGACGGGACTCTAACAAGCAAAGGTACATCACACGGATTTTAGAACCTCATGTGAGATTATCCCGAGCAGCTGTGGGTGAAAATTTTGTATTTATCAATGATAACGCCCGCTCACACTCAAGCTATGACTACGATAGGTTAATGACTATCTTGAGGCAGAAGGTATCCGCCAATTTGAGTGACCTGCGATGTCTCCAGACACGAATCCCACTGAACATACATAGAATGTACTCTCCAGAGCTATTCATACCCGAAGGAATTCTCCTAGAACCCATCATAAACTTACAATTGCCTGTAGAAAAGAGTTGAAGAATCTGCCACAAGAAATAATTGATCAACTTGTTAGCAGTATTAGAGCCCGGATCCAGCCTTGCATCGATGCCCTTGGTGGAAATACACAATATTAAATTGTTAAATACAAGTTAGAAACAAAGTTTTTTTAAATTTTTTATTTATTAAAAAAAACAGTATCGCTTTTAAAACAAAAAATATCTGTCAACTGTAATATTCTATAACTTCAATATTCTGAAACTAGTTAATAATAGCGAAAATTTTGGTTGAAGCATAACTTTTGAAACTATGTGTGTGACGTTTGACATAATATGATTATCGTTGGATGTAAACTTGTTCAAGTTCTGTACTATAATTAAAATTAGGTTACTGCCTTCTCATTAAATATTGTTTCCGAAAGTTTTGCCATATTCATCTGTTACTAAAATTTATCATATTTAATTTTTTTCAATTATTGTTGTACATCTTAGAACTATTAATAACATATTATGTAAGTATTATGTAAATATCTGTAATCAATAATTTTTGTCATATGAGATAAGATTTTCAATTTTACTACAAATTTCTTTTACTGGTCAGTTAAATATATTTAGAAAAAAGTTTACATTTATATAAATTAATTAGTCAGCACTCATCACAAAGGGAATCACATGTTTTTATCAACATGATCATATCGTAATCATAACCAATTTTATCATAATAAATGTATTAAAATCCTTTTAACTTATGGAGCTTATTCCACAAATTTGTATTTAAAAATATTACCCAGATACTGTCATGTCCATATGCTAAAAAAATAATTTTTATTGGACTGAGTATCATTCTATTGATCAACAGAAAGTGAAACGGAGGAGGGATAGAAGAGAAAAATGGACGCTTTAGATGTCAATAAGTACAAGTCAGTATATCGCTAATATCGGTTTTTTACGGCATTTCCATCTATTGTTGAAACTGTCAGTCGACATTTTACGATTATTGAACGTACGGTCCTCAATTGGTCCTCTGATCGGTCGACAAAGATGGATGTGTGTGGCTGTGCGCGATTTCATTTAATACCGTTCGCCTGGAAAGGACGGCAACGATCACGGCAGCCGTCCATGCAATGGCAGTTATAGAACGCCACACCACACCGCCTCGATGCCGTGCCGTTTGGCGATCGATGCGTATGGAATTTGTTCGATTGAACTTTTATCGACCGTCCAAATCTGATGTGTGTGCGCCTAGGCTAACACTACAATAACAAATAAATTTATTGATCACCATGTAATCAATTAATCCAGGCGACACGTCAAGGAACTCGCTCACTTGGTTAGCGTAGGATCTCACAGACCATTATCTTAAGATATGGTGGATTTTTTGTCCCTCTGCACCGCAGTCATATTCTGGGGAAGAAACTCTGCCCCATTTAAACAGAAAGTCCGCAAAGCATTCATGCCCCGTCACGAAACTTGGAGGTCTGCTAATTGGTAGAGATAGTGCAAACACTCCTGACCACGGCGCAGTAGACGAAATTTGGTTTACAATAGAACCTTTTTGCCTTTACGTGAATTTTGACTCCGTTTTCGCGCAGCTCCATGGTCAGGAGTGTTTGCATTATCTCTACCAGCAAGGAGTCAACGAACAGAAATGAATGGACACATCTAAGGGAGGTGGAGACGATGGATGAAATAGTTGTTAATTAGGATGAAACAGAATCAAAAATTTCTATCATATTCGTCAAAAATTACTTATAAAATAAATGCTCAAATATAAAAATAAGAAAGGAATTACTATGTTATTAATGAATTTTTATAATGAACTAAATGCTGGAGTTTATAACCATAAGATTATGATGTGCCCTCGTGCCCGGTCTACCTACTTCGATATTATTTGTTCTTTATTTGCAGAGTTCCTGTATGAAAAGGTTTCCTTTATTTATTTAATAACTCTTGGTCTTGGCTCAAATCTTTTGTTCTCCTACTTCTGCGTATTTTATATATTAGTAATTTACTTTATTTACTAAAAAAATTAACTAAATATTTAATTAAATAATATACGAGAATAAAATCTAACTACAATGAAGTATTTCTTCTTAAAAATGAGTGTTTATGGATTATACATTTTAGTTTAAAACAATTTATGCATATCTACAAACGGGATTTCCGAGTTACCTGAATGATGGTAAATTTATCTACTATAATACTAGTTTATGCTAATGTTACTATTTGACGTTTACATTCACAACCGAGAAAGCCTTGTGCTTGTTTAAGAGATTGAAATAGTTTGCACACGTGTAATAAAACACATTTAAAGTAACAAAAATTGTTGGATTATTGTTACTGTCTTCATTAGTGTCCAGTATTGAACAATTAATAAAGCGAATTATTCGTTTAATTTTATCTTCTAGTTTGTAATATATAAAAAATTTAAAAGGTAATAAATTTTTTTGACGGAAAAAGATAAAATTTGCTCGGCTATATTTCCATACATCACAATGAAACAAAATCAAAAGGAAGAAACAAATCAGGAATACTGACAGTGAAGCTAAAGTCAGAGCTATACTAGCTAGGTTAAAATAGAAGTCTGAACACTCTAGCGAACTAAAGCTCCAGCTATTTATGTGTTAAAGTTGACCGAATACATCACAGAGGAATTCAACCAGAAGAAATACACTGCTACTGCATTCATGTACGTCTGTAAGGCACTTAACAAAGTGTTGAACGAAAATAGGGAGGAGTACTGTCACCCTTTCTGTAAACAATATACACCGCGGACACACCAAACACCTAGTGAATCATGCTTAGTTTATACGGCGATGACACAGCAATAGCCGACAGAAGTCTATATCCAAACCTAGCGAGAAGATACCTACAAAATGATCTACATTCGTTGAAAGATTGGTGCATTCAATGGAAAATCTCAGTAAACCCAGAGAAGTCACAGGCAGACAAGAAAAGATTCGGAAATTCGGACCGCCAAGTCCGACCGTTATGATCCAACCAAATAAAATATTTAGGAGTAATATTGGACAAAATAATGACATACAAACCACATGAATACACCTGGGAATGCGTACATCAACCTCTAGGATAATAATACTACATGACTCCATTTAATTTTCTTTCTGTTCTGAGTCTTACGTCATCCAAAAGGGGACCGCAATTTTTCCACAGGAAGCTACCTTACATGGGACAACCACGATTCCTGAGCATTAAGGCCGTGTACCGTTAGGTACCGGCTTGATGGCCAGACCTTCCGGGCAGCCGTTCTGGCATGGTAAGCAAACACCGTGTGCCAAATGGCAGTCAATCGTCCGGCACACACAAGAGAAAGGCGTATAACATCATCCCCTACCAAAGCGGCATCGCCGCTGAAAGACCTCTGAGATGCCGCATTTCCCAAGCCACTTAGATTAAAAACAAGTAAAATCCCCCCATCGTTTATAATGGATTGTGGAGTGGTTTGGAGGTAGCTTGGAGGTCAGAGAAGGACTGTCTTCACGAGGCGTGACCTCTTTGATCGTCGGACCTTGCAGAAATCTCATGTTCCCTGGTGCTAGGATTTACTTTGTTGTGTGTGTATATGTGGCACACACACAAAACAAATCGAGACATTCCCATAACACAGACGTGAACTCTCGTATTTTTTTTAGTTTTTATTTACTGTTCTGATAAATATGTATGAATAACTAACGAGATAAGAGCTAGACAGTATGATCATTAGTCGCAAATAAATTAACGGATTTTTTTCATTTATAGAAACCTAACAATTCAGAAAAGTGCAAATAGCTAATAGACCATAAACTTCACACATTTGCATATAACCGCAACATATGAATTCCTTAAAGTACAAGTCTGTATTTAATATATATATATATATATATATATATATATATATATATATATATATATATATATATATATAGCTGTCTTCTTTATTTCACAATTCAATATTATCTTGTCTATTTGGAAACTACTCTGAGATAGCGCGTCGCTAAGGTAATGAGGATATCAAAACAAACAAAAAATCAGACAAAAAAAAATTCCAAATTGGTATCAGAAACCCAGTGCTTCGGACACGTTTATAAAAGTCAAAAATGCGATATATATAAACCTACAATAAAAAATGACATGCAAACCACATTCCTACATCTGGGAATGCGTTCCTTAACCTCTAGGACAGCGGTACTCAAAGAGTCGATCGCGATCGACCGGTCGATCGCTAAAGTTTTTAAAGTCGACCGCGATTCACGGAGAAAATACGGAGACTTTTCTGACTCACGACACGTGCATGATCGAAATAATTGTGATGCTATCTCTTCACCCGGCAGTTGCGATAATGTCGATTCGGCATATCAACATTTACAGATAAATTATGGCACATTCTTTCAGCAAATTCCCAACTTTTCCGGGATTTAAACTTTTCATCGTTGAAAAAAAAAGCCGCTCATTTGAATTATGTTTATTACGAGACGGAGCTGCAAGTACTTCATAGCGAGTTTGAAAGACGCTTTGCTGATTTTAAAAAAACTGACAGATAATGTAGCATTCATGTCTAATCCATTTTCATGTCAAGACGTGGAAAAAATATAGCCACTGAAATATCCGTTACGTTCATTATGGAGATCATTTCCGTCCAAAATGAGGTACTGAAAATAATTTCGGATATACACCTTAAAACTCTGAGATAGCGCGTCGAAATTTTGGTCTTTCATATCGTCTGAGAAATATCCATCTTTGAGACAAGTAGCTCTGCAGCTCACAGCATTCTTTGGATCAACATACTTGTGTGAGTCTGCATTTTTCCAAATGAAGCTAGGGAAATCAAAATATCGTAATCGGCTAACTGACGAACATCTCCCTTCATGCTTGCGTTTGGCCCTCGGTAATTACGTACCATCATATGAAATACTTGTGGATGATATGCAGTGCCATACATTAACATCCAAATAAAATTAATAAGAAAAACGTCACTTTAATTACAACTCTCTGTAATTACAACTTTTTATCAACTAGAAATGTGCAATAAAGTTTTTTATTTTACCAAAAAAGTTACCAAATACATCTTCTTTTTTGGTTGATCATATCGGCCTTCGACGATAATCCAATAAAAAATTTAATATACTAATGCGTCGCTAAAGAGTTCTAAAAACAACTGTTTTTTATATAAAAGCAGACTAAAAATATAAAAATTAAAATAATAACGCAGAAAACACAAAAAATCGCCGATATAACTTAATTAACCTATGAAATGCCATTAGTGTCAAAATTTCATAACAGTGGAGTAAACTTGCCTGAGGTTGGACCAATTACAAACAAACATTGCGGCGCGGTAAATTTGAATAGTTACTCCTCCTGGTTTAAAAACAGGGTATAGCAGTCGATCTCCGGACGCTTGCAGTTTATGTGGTAGATCCCATGCAGTATAAGTCTGAGCACCACTGCTCTAGGATAATAATACTACATGACTCAATTTAATCAATTTCTAATTGGTTACTATTGGTAATTGGTTACAATTTATGTCCAATTGTCAATGTCCAATGTATGTCCAGTTTTCAAATATTTACGAAACTAAAACAAGAAACACCTCTGCCAGATAACACTAATACAATATATCAACTTTCATGTGCAGATTGGGAGTGCCAGTACATAGAACAAACTACACAGTGACTGAAACAGAGACCCGCACAACACAAAAGTGATTGAAGATACCAAAATTGTAAGATCTAGCTATTTCGTAAATAAAAATGTTTCCTCTTCCTTTGTTATAGGTATCTATTTTTTGTATTTTTATTATAAATTTTAGTCAGTTCCTGATGAAGTTATGAAATAAACAGAGTGGCGGATCTAGACATTTGCCTTGGGAGGGGAACTTCCAACTTCGTGGGGGGAGAACTTCCAATGAAACACCAACGAACAGACATAAAAAAGATAAACCTAAACTACACAAAAGACATAAACGATAGGTTGGTTTTCTTTAATGTTGGACCTTCTTGGGGGCAGGGTTTGCCTATTTCTACTCCCCCCGTGCATCCGTCCTTGAATAAACAACGATATATCGAATTTTGAAATAAATGTAGTTTGTATTAATCCAAAGACAGTACCCAGTCCAGTAATCCAAAGTACTATACAGATATTTAATTTTACGGTCGAAATATACACAGGATTAAATATTACTTTTATATGGGATTGAGTCACAATTGATTGTGATGAAAATTATATTTTTAACTAATGTTAGACTTATCGATTTCCACTCCGAAAATCGTTTTCAAAAAGATTATTTTCAAAATTTCAAAAATTCGAAATATTCAATCAACGGTATAACCAACAAGTTGTTAAGCGAGTTATGACCCAAGTCAAGATCTTCAGCAATACTTCTTACGACACGCTAGAGTTATTAAACATAACTCCTTTGTACGAAAACGACTTACAAAAAGTGGAAGAAACACAAGGCTGCAGAACAAACAATTATTGACTACCACTATAACGGTTCATATTCATCAAACAATTGAACATCCGGTGAATAATATTTTCTGGTGCTCCTTTTCTCACAAAACATCAAATTTTTCAAACAGAAGACATGATGTGCTATAAAAATACAGAGAATCAATCGCTAGAACATAGATTGGAAACTTAATAATGAGTAAATGCCAACTATGAAGCACTTCTGCAGTCTGAATCGTCTCTATGTCACGTGTTCAAAGTCATGATGAAAACTCTGAGATAGCGCG
>NW_027314173.1:0-17132 GCF_040954645.1 Diabrotica undecimpunctata | reverse complement strand
ACGCGCTATCTCAGAGTAACATCAAGGAATGGCAAAGACGCTTCAGACTCAACTTCCATCGTGAATTGAATACTAGGATGTATCCCATTCAGGTGGGAGAGGAAGAGATCTAACGCGTCTTCACCATGAGGCCAAATGACAAAAGTGTCATCAACATACCGTAACCAGCAGGTGGGTTTGAGATTTGATGAGGACAGGGCTACTGTTTCGAAATGTTCCATGAAAATATCAGCTATGACGGGAGAGAGGGGAGATCCCATTGGGGCACCTTTGATTTGACGATAAAAATGATTTTGGAATAAAAAGTATGTATTAGACATACAGTGTTTTATAAGAGATAGTGTGTCTTGGGGGATTTGATGTTTAGAGTCCAAGATGGAAATGGTTTCATCGATGGGAATGTTGGTGAACAAAGAAACAGTGTCAAAACTAACTAGAATATCTGAGGGTGAAATAGAAATATTTTTCAGAAGATCTATAAAATGAAAAGAGTTTTTGACAAAAGACGAGGCTTTTTCAGCTAATGGTTGTAAGAATAAAACGAGATGTTTTGCCAATTTCTGAGTGGGGCAGTTGTATGCACTGAGGATGTGTCTTAGGGGAACATTGGGTTTATGGATTTTTGGAAGGCCGTATATCTTTGGAATTCGGGATAATTTTTCTCTGGGTATAAGAGATTTTTTGATGTCTGAAGGTAGATTAGACTTATTTATGATGGATTTGGTCGTTTTTTCTAGATAGGTGGTTGGATCGTTTGGGATGCGTTTGTATTTTGTGGAATTGAGAAGTTCGAACATTTTGTCGAAATAATTAGAAGAGTTACGAATGACGGTGGCATTACCTTTGTCGGCCGGAAGAATGACAATATCAGGGTTGTTATAAAGTTCTTTGAGGGCGCGTCTTTCTGAAAGACTGATATTTGACGGTGGGGGTTTGGAAGTACGGAGAATTCTGGCGACATCTTGTCTGGCGACTTCGGCTTGGTCGGAAGGAAGATGAGAAATAGCTTCTTCAGTTTGACAAATGATTTTCTCAGTTGGGATTGAAAGAGGTGTGACAGAAAAATTGAAGCCTTTTGATAGAGCTTTGGTAGCTGAATCGGATATGTGGATATCTGAGAAATTGCGGACAACAGTAGAAGGTTGTTGATTCGAAATGGGCTTTGGATTTTGTTGAGAGATAAGTTGGTCCAGTTTACGTTTCTGGGTTTGGGTTTTGTTGTCAGAAATGTGTTGGGCTTTTTGGTGAGAAAGACGATCGAAAGTGTATAATAATAATGGATGGATATTAAAAGAGTGAATGTCATTGTAAATTTTAAGAAGTTGGGAATTTGTTGTATCTAAGTTGCGTCGGGTGGAATGAATTGAATTTCGAAGAAGCGAAAAACCAGTTGCTCTAAGAATTTTGGAAATTGATGAAGATTTAGTATGATGTTTAATTTAAAAAAAAATTGGAATTACTTGATGGTCACGACACGATTTAAGAAAAGCAAGATCACAGAGAAGACGGTATTTGCGTGCCGAGAGACAGTTCTTGCAATACAGAACACGATACTGGTACGTCTCGAGTGAGGGGGAGTAGGCAGATTGAGACCCCGAACTCGAACCTAACCGTATCACTCTTGATAATGGCTCCAACATTTGTGCCGAAACGTCGAGTAATAAATTCTCAACGCGGTTCTTCCCGAGAACTAAGTAATTTTCATTCATTTGACCGCGAAAATTTATCGGAACATATATATATATATATATATATATATATATATATATATATATATATATATATATATATATATATATATATATATATACAGTGAAACTTCTTCATAACGGACACCAACGAAGAAAATAATTGTCCATTGTGTAGAGTTATTGCTTAATCCATTGAAATAAAAAAGAGGTTTCTAAAAAAAATAAAACCTGGGATTGTAATAATTGTAAGTCTCGTAATTTTCGGTAAGCATCATTTAAGTTACTTAAAGTTATAGTAAATTCTAGTTCATCGTCACTCTCTTTTTCGAAAACCTTGGACCACTAGCTTAGTTTACTTTAGGATTTTTTGTCGAGTTATATTAATCTGTAGGTAGTTAAAAAAACTCCATGACTTTCGCAAAAGTGTGACAATGGCAAATAATCTTCCACTTCTTATAGCTCCAAGTTTTCTACAATTTTTTCTCCACTACCATCGTTTTTTTTTTTAAACCGCATCTAATGAAACTCTTTTCAATTGTTTTGGTTAAAACGTCTCTTCATTCTGCCACAATCCAAATTAGCAGTCGTTGTGAACTTTTGGAGTTTAACAAAAGAGGTTAGTCTTTGTATGTGGGTATATTTTATTTTATAAAAACCCTTAAAAGGGCAACATTAAAAGCACGAACGTTTTCGGAACAACTGCTCCATCATCAGGTTAAAATACCTAAAATAAGCATAAACCATTTAATTACAGCAAACGTGGTTTAAAATTTTGACAAAGGTTAAAAAAAACAAAATGGTTATACTTACAGGTTACCAATGCCTGAGCCACCAAAATATTTGGGTAAAAAACCCTTTAAAATGTAATGTGTTACTAAAGATTGTACATGATGTTAATAATATTATATGATGTTTAATATTTTAATTAAATTTTACTTCAGGTAACATACACCCATGCTTAAGTGAGTTCCAGTGTCCGGAGAGTAAACCTCTTCAAACGGACTTCAGCTGGTAACTGATTGATAACAAGATACCCATGAGCGGTGTCAAAAACAAAATGTCAATGTACCATGAAACAATATTAGTTAAACATAGTATTACTACAGCCAAAAGATTAAAAAATTTTTTGATGATGTTAAAATGATAACAGCAATCCAGGTGTTGGGATTTAAAAATTTTTCTATAATTATTTAATATTGGATATAAAAGATGTAAATTACTGGTGTTGTTGAAGGTCATGTTTAAGAGAATGACGTATGCATTGGGCAGCTTATATTACTCTTTATCGTATGGAGTGTGGTCTAAAAAGTGTAATTTGTGACGAATTAGCTTAAATATATGGAAATGTCCTTTTATGTTGCTTACATCTAGGACAAGGAAAAAATAAATAGTATATATTTGTAGCTAATGTAAGACTTCGTATTTACTATTTATATATATACTACAAATATATACTATTTATTTTTTCCTTGTCCTAGATGTAAGCAACATAAAAGGACATTTCCATATATTAAGCTAATTCGTCACAAATTACACTTTTTAGACCACACTCCATACGATAAAGAGTAACATAAGCTGCCTAATGCATACGTCATTCTCTTAAACATGACCTTAAACAACACCAGTAATTTACATCTTTTATATCCAATATTAAATAATTATAGAAAAATTTTTAAATCCCAACACCTGGATTGCTGTTATCATTTTAACATCATCAAAAATTTTTTTAATCTTTTGGCTGTAGTAATACTATGTTTAACTAATATTGTTTCATGGTACATTGACATTTTGTTTTTGACACCGTTCATGGGTATCTTCTTATCAATCAGTTACCAGGTGAAGTCCGTTTGAAGAGGTTTACTCTCCGGACACTGGAACTCACTTAAGCATGGGTGTATGTTACCTGAAGTAAAATTTAATTAAAATATTAAACATCATATAATATTATTAACATCATGTACAATCTTTGGTAACACATTACATTTTAAAGGGTTTTTTACCCAAATATTTTGGTGGCTCAGGCATGGTAACCTGTAAGTATAACCATTTTGTTTTTTTTTTTAACCTTTGTCAAAATTTTAAA
The DNA here is from genome assembly GCF_040954645.1 of Diabrotica undecimpunctata. Lineage (NCBI taxonomy): Eukaryota > Metazoa > Arthropoda > Insecta > Coleoptera > Chrysomelidae > Diabrotica > Diabrotica undecimpunctata. The sequence continues at coordinate 13,358 of NW_027314173.1, read as the reverse complement.
CCACGTTTGCTGTAATTAAATGGTTTATACTTATTTTAGGTATTTTAACCTGATGATGGAACAGTTGTTCCGAAAACGTTCGTGCTTTTAATGTTGCCCTTTTAAGGGTTTTTATAAAATTAAATTACACCCACATACAAAGACTAACCTCTTTTGTTATACGTGGTATACAGCCAGCTGCAGGAATTATTTTCCTTGTGGATTTTTTTTTGGAGTTTAGTCGTTGATAAAGAACATTCTATACATGATATATGGCTGCATAGACATTTAACATATTTAAGGCGTTAATCATTTTAGTAGGTAACAAGTAAAAAAATAAATACGAAATAAGGCCAATAACTAAAGTACGCCCGCGAAAAATTAAGAGTAACAATATAAATTAACTAGGAAGGAATCAAATAAAACGCCACCATTCCTTATTATATAGAACGACGAAGAGTAATCAGTTTTTTAACTAAGAGTAGATTTATTTAGTATACTTCGATACTAAAATGCTTAAACCATCAAAATATTATTTCGTAACTCATCCTTTTAAAGCGTTAACTTCGGTTTAAAGTTGCTTCCTTTTTATATAATTCTAAACTAATAATAATATTTCGAAATTTTCCGTAAATGCCTTTGAATCTGCAAATGTGTTAATTACTCATAGCCTTAGATCTGAGCGTAATAATGATAAAGTTGTAATTTAAGATTTGAAATTATGAAAAAGTTACAGGATATCAAAAGAACTAACGAAGTGAATTAAAACCCCATTTTACTCAAAGGAATACTAAAATGAAGGAAGAGCATACAAAATTACAGAAAAATTATTTAAATTAATAATAATTATAGGAACCTATTATTCTACTAACAAATAGCTAAATGTAAATTGAGGCTTTAAAATTATTATTATGTCAATTGAAAAGATATGAAAGATGAAGAAAATTACAATAAAACGTACTTTATAGTGTTGTAAAAGTATGAAATGTCTGTCCATGATTATTATTTTTGAGAATTTGGTTATACAATTAGTATATTCTTTAAGATTTTAACTCTGACTTAAAAATAATAATTAGAGGGCTTAATGTGAAACAATGACAAGCCACACATGAGTTCAAAAATAGTTAGTTCTATGCTCGGTTAAAGTAATGGTATAACAAGCCACTAAAAAATATTTCAGCCTTCTAATAGATAGCGCACTAAACCTATAGTCACACCACTATTGCATAGGTCTAGGTGTCTCTAGTATCTACTATACATAATGACAAGTGACAATTAAACTGGCGACAACTAACGAAAGCGGTTCGGATATTGCTGTGAGTTATGACGATTCTTAACAAGAAAATTAGTGAAGTTAGTTGAGTCACAAAATAAATAACAATCACAATGCCCATTCTCAGATACGGCCTATGAAGTGTATCAGCACGCGAATTATACTTAAATTTTTTAGAGATTAATAATTTAGTAAATTTAAAATAATTTAATCTACTCTTTAACTAAAAGTACGAATAAAATAGTGCGTATTATGTCTATGGTTGCCGGTAATAAATTAAACCGGGTTAATTTTTCTATGCAAACCAGATAAAATTTCACTGAACAGCACTGGTTCCGTTTAAAACATGACTGATTCCATCTGCGCAAACGAGAAGCGCGTACTTATCTTGAGAAGCCGAAGTGGGCATTCTGATTGTTTATTATTTTGTGGTTGAGTCGAAATTCGATGCCAGTGACCGTGACCAAAATACCACGTATACTCTAGAAGTGACTCAATTGATAAAAACACAGCGGTATGTAAATTTTTTTCTAAGTATGGCTTGTTACATAATTACCGTCCAAGATTAAAGTCTTATGGTAGTGGTTGGTGACGTGAGTTCTTATATTATTATATTTTGATGTAGTAAACATGGTCCTTCAAGAAAAAGGACAAAACCAAAAACACTCGACAAAGCTTCAACAAGTTGATAGAGACAAAGAAATGAACACTGTTATGAAAGATCAAAAAGAATCAATCGGCAAAATTTAAGTCAACCATATGCAAGCGACAAAACGAAAACAAATGTGCCTCTTTGAAAGATGGAACCGCTTTGAAGTTGCACTAAGAAATGTAGGAAAAAGCTTAAGGGACACGAGAACAATATTTTAAACGCGTTCTGGAATCTTAATTTATCGGAGTTACAAAACAGCTAATTATTCGGTTCATTCATTGTCATCAACAATGACAACGGTGGTGCAAATCGAAGCTAACGAAAGTGCCGAATCTTTAGAAAAAGAGGAGGCTGGGCCATCTAGATCTATAAAAGCAATTCCATCTATTTCAGCCGCCGATGCCACACATACTGCACATTTAAGCCAACGAAACGACCCCGTCCGCCATTACTTGTAATGGAAGATTCTGGTCTTTTGATCACGCCTTCTGTTGGTGGTTTTACTGGTAGACGTAATAATTATATATTCATACTTTAGCAATAGTGTACTATTTTTTATTCTCATTTCAGCTATTCAGGATATCAAAAAATATTCGGAAAAATTTACCAAAGTTACGTGTCGTAAGCGATCAATGCGCCTGCATGTAAACGGAGTAGCTTTCCATGGAGATGCACGGTTGCCATCGTCAATAAAAGAATTGAAAACATGAATAGAACTGTTCAATTATTTCTTCACAAAAGAGATTTGATGGCCAATGAAACGAACGCTGCAGCTCGTTAAGAAAATATGAATACAAAATTCGCCACGAGTGGTGAGGAACTTCGGAAATTTATCGGAGTGTTGATGTCGATTTATTGGTACCCTAATCTCGAGAGCTACTGGAGCAAACACGCGTTCGGCCCCATCCAGAAGACAATGCCTGTAAAAAAAGTTTAGAAATGGAAATAAAATAAAAATAATGAAACCCTTGTCGTTTCAAGATGAAAGGCAGCGCATTCGAAAAGGTCAGCCGGGCCATGATCCACTGTTTTGCATCCAAAAATTGGCTGATAAGGTCAACAATCGTTTCAATTCAATTTCAAAGACGGCTAGATTATTGTATATGAATAAAGCAGATGTGTTAGACCAAACTCAAGCAACGTCTTCGTCAATTTATGCCAAATAAGCCGCACAAATGGAGCATCAAACGGTTTGTACTTTGTGATTTTACGCATACCGTTTTGAAGCTTACAACGGTGCTGGCGACAATATAGTTTTTCCTGACGCACCTGATCTTGGAAGCACATCAAACGTTGTTGTACGTTTGTCACAGACCATAGCCAGCTTTTTTCATCACATCCTTTACTTCGACAATTTATACACGTCTTTAGCTTTGTTAGTTTATTAACGTGCAAGAGGAATCTATAGCCCTGGTAAAATCCAGACAAATCGAATCCTAAACTAAAATCTTCCGTTGGATAAGGATATCAAAGATAAAAAAAGTGGATATTCTGTTAAATATGTTGGATCTGCGTACGGCGTTAATTTTAGTACAATTTCATGAAAAGATACCAAGAACGTGCGGCTGATTGAGCATTGAGCCGTTTTTGAGAGCAAATCTAAATCAATATATTGTAAAAGTACCACGATATGATCGAAAGAAAAAGAAATACATCGAAGTCAACTGTCCGCAGATCATTCACGAATACAACAGACATATGGGAGGAGTCAATCTGACGGATGGATTGATAAGTCGCTACCATATTAGGGCGAAGATATGTAGTACTATGGTTCAAATCTTCTACCATTTAATCGATATGGTACCAGAATTCAGAGAATAAATTGCTGCTGCTCTCCGTTGTATTCAGTGAATACAACTTGGCCGACCATCAAAATCACAATCGAGCTCATCTCAACCAACTACTTCGGGCATTGGAAAAAAGGATCACTTTCCACTTTGGCTCAACAAAGAGAGTGTTAAAAAAATGTAAATTTTGCAAAGTGTCAAAAACTGAATGTGTGTGTAGCAAATGTGATCTTCATTTATGTTGTTCTAGTGCCAAAAGCTGTTTTTATATTATTAATATAACCATAAAAATAGTGTATACACATTCTTTTCTGTTTGTTTTTAAATTTCTTTTAATAAAATCCATTCAAAAGAATAAAACGCTATTTTTAACTTAAACCGGGAAGGGTCCTCTGAGGACCCCTTTACCTGTTTTTACCTAGAAGCCAAACAAAAATTGATAATTACATTTTAATAGCTTCTCTAGGTTTCTTTATACATTAATAAACTTGTAAAAATTCCCAACTAAATAGAATAATTTTTAGAATCTTGCCAGTTAGATGGTTAAGTGTATAAGTATTTTAAGTGATTTCTAGTTAAGCGTTGTGTTTTGCAATTAATATTCCAACAAATTACGAGTGCAATAATATAAAGACTCTAGTTTTAAACAAGTTTTTAAATTTCTAGATTTTGTGTATTTTAAATTAATAAAAAATAGTGGAAATATGTTTGCATTTTTTGCCGAAATTTAAAAGTTTTTTTACCATATACTCACATTAATTTTCTATTTAACTCGTCTTTTAAGTTCTTTTAGTACAAATAATTTTAACAGTAAAAAAAACAATTGCAAAAGCTATTCTACATCACTATTATTAAAGACAATACAACTATTTCAAATACTTTTGTTCGCTATTTTACAGAAATTGGAGAAACATATGCTAAAAAAAATAATACCACCTCAATCATATACTCCTACATATAAATATTCAAGCCATTCAATATAATTGACACCGGTCTCAGAAAGTGAAATAGAAAGCATTATAAACAACTTAAAGAATAAGAAGTCTCCGGGAATTGACAAAATCACCTCTCAAACAATAATAAATATAAATGGACAAATCAAAAAATCATTAGTTGAATTAATAAATCTAATATTTGAAACAGGGGAGTGTCCGGATAAGTTTAAACAAACTATTATAACTCCTATCTTTAAAAAGGGTGATAAGCGTAGTTTATCTAACTATAGACCTATTTCACTAATCACAACATTAGCAAAAATATTTGAAAAGTCACTTAAAACCCGACTAACTACTTTTTCAACAAACATAACATTATATATCATCTTCACAATTTGGGTTTCGTGAAGGTATTTCTACAAGTGATGCAATTACAGAACTTGTTAATAACATATATGATAGAGTTGACAAAAATAAACCTACTGCCTGTGTATTTCTAGACTTAGCGAAAGCATTTGATACGGTCAGCCATCCGCAATTGCTAGAGGCATTGGAAGCGTGGAATTTCACATAAATTAATTCAAAGTTATTTATACAAAAGACAACAAATTGTAAAGGTAAATAACACTTACAGTGATCAGCTTATTCTACAATGTGGTGTACCCCAAGGGAACAGTTTTAGGTCCACTATTATTTAACGTACATGTAAATGACTTATATAACAGTAACACCGAAGGAAAAATAATCAGTTTCGCCGATGACACTGCTATTATGTATAGTGCAGACTAAATAAAATTGAAGTTGATATGTTTAAGATAGTTCAATGGTTCAATTATAAAGGATTGACAATTAACTTTAAAAAAACGTTTGTTATTCCATTTTGTAGAAAAAAAGTATCACTACTTTATTTAATCATATAAACATTAACTGCATGGAACGTAACATAACGATAAAAACAACCTCGAATATAAAATATCTGGGTATAACTATAGACTCACGTCTAAGATGGGATAAGCATATGAATGAACTAGTAAAATGCTTGAGAGCTTTAGTTCCAAAATTCAAATAATATATAAAGTCAATAATTGACGTAAAATAGTTAAAAATATTATATCACTTTCTTTTCGAGTCTAGAATTAGATACGGAATATTTGGCTGGGGTGGTGTTTTAAAAACTTACTTAAAAAAAGTTGATATTTTACAAAAGAGAATACTAAAAATAATATTATATAAACAACGTACTTACTGAAGTCATCTTCTATTTATTGAAGCCAAAGTAATGGACACAAGACAACTATATATGTATTCCATGTTAGTTTATATATATATATATATATATATATATATATATATATATATATATATATATATATATATATATATATAATAGAAAACATATACTTCATTACCTATGCCACCCGCAATAAAACAAATAAACATGTTAAAACTGGAAGTAGCAAAAAAAGATTAGGTCAAAGATACCTCCTTTATCAAGCTCCTAGAATATTCAATGCCTTACCTGATAAATATAAAATATACCTAACTACTCTCAACTCAATGATAATGATAAAATCAATATTTAAAAAATATATTCTCAATTTGGATCGCAGCTATATACCAAAATTTAATGGATTAAGCAAATAATAGTTTAGTCATAGTAATGTTAACTAAACGGTTTAGTAATAGTTTTTGATTACCTGAAAGTTATAAAATCAAAATAAGTATAACATTCATCATGAAAACCTGAAATATTTGAAATACAGAATTATTGTATAATTAGAATTATTTAATTATTTATATGTAATTATTGGATTGTTAATGTATCAAATACACAATGCACACACGACACCCGTCCTCGACCACTTTTGGTTTTATCGGGTAGTACCAGATGTTTATTTTTCGATGTGTAAATGAAAAACTTAAATTATTGTTCTTTTTTATACAATGTATATGAAAAATTAATAAACGTATTATAAACATTATTATTATTATTATCACTTATGAATGCAAGCTGCGGTAAGCGGGAGGGTAACCTACGATGAATTGTTAACAAAAAATGATCAAAATCAGTTTTAACACACACGATATGTGCTGCTTTAACGGTATATGACTAAGTAAAAATAAATATTTTTAATTACACATTTAATTACCAAAACAACCAGCCGCTTTACTATATCTTAAAGCAGAATTTATTATAATAACCTCCGTTCTACTATATTAGCCCAGCCTGGTTAAAAAAAGGTGGAAAAATGTTTCGCAGATATCTGAAGCTTTTAAGACATAGGAGGGGGATACTAGATAATGAATAGATGAAAAGATACTCCTAGTTTTACCTTGAGTTTTTTTAAGCAATAATTTATGGTCAGAATTTGATTTTTTTTTATAAATTTTTTTCCTTATATTTTAAATAAACAATATTTATGTCATTTTTTTATGTCAAGAATATTTTTATTTTCCCGTTCTTTTAATTAAAATTGATAAATAATTTACAGAGATATTTGCAAAAAAGCAGTTTTTTTTGCACTAATTTATCTTCTTCATTATCTTCTTCAAGTGCCATCACCGCGGCGGAGGTCGGCAATCATCATAGCTATTCGAACTTTTGAGACGGCTGCTCCGAAAAGTTCATTTGATGTACATAGGTACCACTCTCTCAGGTTGCGCAGCCATGACATTCTACGCCTCCCTATACTTCTCTTTCCTTGGATCTTTCCCTGCATGATCAGTTGGTTGCACTAATTTATAAATTTTATTAATTTTTTTATTAACAAAATAAAATGTTATTAATACATTTCAACATTGAGGAATTACCGTCCTTTTCATTTCATAGGATTGTTTAAGACTTAGACTATCTCAGAAGTTAAATGCATATTGAGTTTTCATCGAAATTATTTACAAAATAAACGTTTGAAAAAGGGGTATGTTTTTTACTTATGAACAATTGTAATAACTTCTATATTTTTCAAGCTACAGACTTGTACGTACAACCATTGGATAGCTGGTAAAAAAGCTCACATTAAAAAATAAAAAGCCTTCTGTGACCAATAGGAACGAAGTTAGTGACTATTTTAAAAAAAATCATATCTCCATTGTTTATAAACATTAAGAAGTAAAATTTGCATAAATTTTGAATGAAAATCTAAACTTTATATTGAAACTTAAAGCTATAAAATTTATCTAATTTTTCGAAACGACGGTACTTTCGAACGACATAGGAAAGTGGAGAGGATATCTGTTTCAGCTCCGTTTTTTTTTTTCGGCATTGGAACTTCAAATTGCAACACGTAGGAAAAATTTACATTATCTCGGCTTCCTTTGCAGCTGCAAGCCTCTTTTTTTTATTCTGGGGTAGCTCGTCGAATTATGAATAACTACATAGTTTTCACTGGTCGTAAAATATGGAAAAACTCGGAAAAATTGAGTCCATTTGAAATTCACTCTAAATACTTACTTTTTTTTTTAATTTGCTCGAGTAGTCTGTCGCAGTATTAATAATGATGACATAATATTCACCCCCATAAATCTCGGAAAATCCCGGAAAATCAACATATATGTTTTTTCATTTCATATCATTGATGTAATAATATTTTCTATTTTATAAATTAAATTTAAGGTAATTTTTTACCACATTATATTATTATATTCCTTATATTAATTATAATTGTTGTATTTTTATAATTAACAATATTGATTTTTATTCTATTTTTCTTACAAATATGATATACAATAATTAATCTAATCTGCCTTACTGCTTTGATAAAATAGTCGATTCTTTCATCACTTGCCTTATTAAATTTTGCAATGTTTATTGAACTTTACTTTTTTATTTTTCTTTACATACATGGGTTTAAAAGTTAAAATTTGGTTCATTTATTCGACTTCACTGTCAGGTTCTGAACCTTTTTGTTGCAGGTTGTTTGTCTTCACTTATTATGTCAGTCTTTCCATACATTAAGTATCATTAATGGGCGATCTTAATGCCAAGGTGGGTCAAGGTAAGGTAGGAGAACAATTAGGAAAATATGGGCTTTGGAAACAGTAATGACAGAGGAGATCGATTGATTAAATTTTGCCGAAGTGAAGACTTCGTAATAACAAATACCTTTTTCAAATTACCCTCCTCGACGGGTTATATATATGGACATCTCCACAAACATACCAAAGAAAAAATAGTGAGAAATCAAATAGACTACATTATGATAGCAAGGAGGTATCATAATGCTGTTAATTGTACTAAGACGTACCCAGGAGCTGATATAGGCTCAGATCATAACCGGGTAGTTACTGTGATAGAGGCGAGACCAAAAAAAGATTAGAAGACCACACAGAAAGGGCACTAGATTTAAAATTAACTTAGAAACAAAATATACGACAAGAAACAGGAGAAGAAATAAATGAAAACCTCCGTTCAGTGCAGCAACAAATTAACGATACAAACAACGTTAACCCAAAATTAATGTACATAAATACAGCTATACAAACAGCAGGAAAGGAAACATCTTACAAAAACAACAACAAAGAAATAAGGGGGTGGATGACACAAGATATACTAGACTTAATGGAACAAAGAAGAAGATGAAGAATTACCCAGACAAATACAAAGAAATAAATAAACACAAAAAAGAAAATAAAAGAAGCCAAAGAGGAGTGGATTCAAGAACAATGTGAAGAAATGGAAACCCTATGAGAAAAAGTACGATGCGTTCAATATGCACAAAAAAGTAAAAGAGATAACAGGAAGCATAAAGAAATGCCAAATAGGTAAACTTAAAGACAAAAATGGAAATCTTATGTAGATCTAGAGAATAAATAAAAAGATGGACAGAATACCTAAATGAATTATTTGAAGACGATAGAAACAACTTAACTCAGATAATCAATGCAACTGGGCCAGATATAATGAAAGAAGCAAGTAGAATATGCAATAAAATGGAAAAGCAAAGGACCTGATGAAATTCCTACAGGAACTGTTGAAGCTTTTTGGAATGATAAATCCGTAACCATAATATTAAATTTTGCAGCGAGGAGCTAAACTTTCCCCTCCACTTGCCTATGTCGATCTTTCGAAAGTAACTTCGTTTCGAAAGGTTTTAAGTCTCGAAAAATTGGATTAATTTTATAGCTATAAAATTCAATATAAAGTTTAGATTTTCATTAAAAATTTGTGCAAATTTTACTTCTTAATGTTTATAAACAATGGAGATATAATTAACAAAAAAATTGTCGCTAACTTCGTTCCTATTGTACATAGAAGGTTTATTTTTTTTGTTAAATGTGAGTTTTTTTACCAGCTATCTAATGGTTGTAGATACAAGTCTGTAGCTTGAAAAAATATAGAAGTTGTTACAATTGTTTATAAGTAAAAAACATACCCCTTTTTCAAACGTTTATTTTTGTATATAATTTCGATGAGAACTCAATATTCATTTAACTTCTGAGATAGTATAAGTTTTAAAGAATCCTAAGAAATTTGTTAAATGTATCTAGCATCATTCATAGGGCAAGTTCAATGGTTTAAATACATTCACGGCCAGTTGAAAACTATGTAGTTATTCATAATTCGACGAGCTACCCAGAATAAAAAAAAGAGGCTTGCAGCTGCAAAGGAAGCCGAGATAATGTAAATTTTTCCTACGTGTTGCAATTTGAAGTTCCGATGCCGAAAAAAAAACGGAGCTGAAACAGATATCCTCTCCACTTTCCTATGTCGTTCGTAAGTACGTCGTTTCGAAAAATTAGATAAATTTTATAGCTATAAGTTTCAATATAAAGTTTAGATTTTCATTCAAAATTTATGCAAATTTTACTTCTAAATGTTTATAAACAATGGAGATATGATTTTTTTTAAAATAGTCACTAACTTCGTTCCTATGGTCACAGTAGGCTTTTTATTTTTTAATGTGAGCTTTTTTACCAGCTATCCAATGGTTGTACTACAAGTCTGTAGCTTGAAAAATATAGAAGTTATTACATATTGTTCATAAGTAAAAAACATACCCCTTTTTCAAACGTTTATTTTGTAAATAATTTCGATGAAAACTCAATATGCATTTAACTTCTGAGATAGTCTAAGTCTTAAACAATCCTATGACATTTTCTGAATGTGTCTAGCATCATTCATAGGGCAAGTTCAATGGTTTAAATAATTAGTCCCAGGGATAAACAAATTGAATAACTTTTAAACTATTGACCGATCGGGGGGAAATTTCGCACAAATTTAAAGGGACGGTAATTCCTTGAAATGTATTAATAACATTTTATTTTGTTAATAAAAAAATTAATTAAATTTATAAATTAGTGCAAAAAAACTGATTTTTTGCAAATATTTCCCGTAAAATATTTATCAATTTTAATTGAAAAAACGGGAAAATAAAGATATTCTTGATATAAAAAAAATGATATAAATATTGTTTATTTAAAATTATAAGGGAAAAAACTTATAGATAAAAAATCTAATTCTGACCATAAATTATTGTTAAAAAAAAAACGCAAGGTAAAAATAGGAGTATCTTTTTATCTATTCGTCATCTAGTAACCCCCACCTATGTCTTTAAAAGCTTTCAGATCATCAGCTTCAGCAAAAATCGATGATTTTTGTATAACCAGACTGGGCTATATTTCTTACCGCAACTATACCATTGTTTAAGCATAAATCGATAGTTTAGTTAAAATATTAAAAACCACAAAAAGATACAGAAATTAGTTGAGGTTGGTGTCTAATTTACACGTCTGCCATTCTAGTGTTAAATTTAATGTAGATATGTAAAATGTGGTGCAAATTATTATTTACTAATTTTTTTACGTACATATATAATTACAATTTTTATTTTGTATAACAAAATAAACTTTATAAATTCCCACACGAATTAAATAAAAGCTTGGATTAAATTTTTTATACAAATTACTTTTTTTACCATCAACTGAATGGAAAGAGCAAATAAGAAAAAACATTATATGACGGAGATTCCTATAAAGATCTTCCATTGGTGATGTGCATCGATACGTGGTCAAACTGAAAACTTTTTACTCCTCTACCATAAAATATCCAAAGCACGTTTCTGTTTAGATTTCGTCTACGTGGGAGTCTTTCGTTTAAAAAAGTTAATGGAGTTTTAGAGGTGGAAGCTGCTACAATATGTACTGTTGGGATAGTTGTATGTTTTATTTTGTTCCAATGTTTAAGAAATACATTTAACTGGTAACAATAGTACATAGTTTTTATTCTTATCCTTGAGTTATACATAATTTTTAACACATTGGCATATCTATAAAATACCAAAGATTAAAGAATAATTGTGTTCAAAACAAAATAACTAACAGATTGAATTTTTTTTATTTTCATAGACATGTATGCGACATTGTCATTTTGGACTTCATCGAACATGTTGTTTCGATCTTCCGCGTGTTTTTTACTCAGGTGACTGCCAATCTTAAAACTAACTTCTATATGCAATGGTCTGTCAATTTTCTGTATATATCCTTAACATATAAGCTGGTTTTGCTGTATTTCTTCCATGGTGGTGATTGTTTATGTCCACAATTTGTGGACAGAACAATCTTGCTATGGACATCACTCTGGATACCTGTGGATTTGCAAAATTTATTTCACCGTTTTAGTTATTATTGATTAATAAGTAATTATCGGAAACTTTTTTATTGCTGTAAATGAATTTTTTTCTTTAATTTATTAATGAACTCTGAGATAGCGCGTTTCAAGATACTTATATTACACTATATTGTTCATATAAAATAGTTCCTATAGAATTTTAATTTTAGCTGATACCTATTGTTTTCTGTTCTATAATTTCCATCTATAGGTCTTCTTCTTGCAGTACCGTCTCCTATCGGAGGTTGGCTACCATCACAGCAATCTTTACTTTGTTGGCTGCAGCTCTCAACAGCTGTATTGAACTGCACCCATACCACTTCCTTAAATTTCGCAACCAGGAAATCCTCCTACGTCCCACATTTCTCTTTCCCGACTCTGAGATAGCGCGTATGAATCTAAGCAGAGAGTACTTTTCTCCTCTCATTATGTGGCCCAGATATTCCAGTTTTTTCGTTTGTATGGTTTTTATGACTTCGCATTCCTTCCCCATCTTCAGAAGAACATCTTGATTTGTTACTCTTTCTGTCCATGGTATTTTCCACGTTCTCCTGTAACACCACATCTCGAATGCCTCAATGTTTTTGATGTTTATCTTTTTCAGTGTCCAGGCTTTTATGCCGTACAGCAGAACGGAGAAAACATAGCACCTTAACATTCTCGTTCTTAAGTTTATATTTATGTCCCGGCTGCATAGGAACTTTTTCATTTTAACAAACGATTGTCTCGCTATCTCTATTCGCCTCTTGATTTCTCTTGTCTGGTCATTAGTATCAGTGAAGCAAACCCCTAAATTTTTGTAGGAAGTAACTCTTTCAACTGGCTGAATATTTATAGTTAAATTCACATTGGTGTATAGCTTCTTTGTTACAGTCATGAACTTAGTCTTTTTGATGTTCAGTTTTAGACCATACTTTTTGTATGGGTGTTTATGTTTTCCATCAAAAACTGTAAATTTGCTAGGTTATCTGTTACTATTAGCGTGTCATCAGCGTATCGTATATTGTTAATTAACTTTCCGTTAATGTTTATACCAATGTTTTGCTCTAGGAGCGCTTCCTGACATATTGTTTCGCTATATATTGAATAATAGTGGAAAAAGCACACAACACTCTGAGATAGCGCG
>NW_027314172.1:0-17139 GCF_040954645.1 Diabrotica undecimpunctata | reverse complement strand
ACGGAATAGTGAGAATGGGGGAGGCTATCTCAGAGTCGTTTTTCTCCAATTTTCCCTGTCATTCCAGTCTCCATCTCGCAGGGTTCTTTTCCTCCATAGCCTCGTCGATTTCTTCTGTCCGCGTCTTCTGACGTGGTCGTACCAGGATAGTCTCTTCTCCTCTATATAGGTAGATTATGTCTGATTGCACTCCCATTCTCCCGCTTAATCTCTGCGTTTTCAATCTGTCTCTTTTTGTAAGTCCTACAGTTTCTCCTCAGGAACTCCATTTCTACGGCCTTATTCTACCTCTATTTCTCCTGTTATTGTCCAGTTTTCGGACCCATATGTCCAGGATACTTCTTGTCAGGGTATTATATATTCTCTTTTTGTCCTTTATCGTAATGTTCTTATCCCACAACACTGAGTTTAGTTGTCTTATACAGTTCTTGTTTGTCTCAGTCTGTTGTTATATCTTCTTCTGTTGTTCCCTGGTTCGATATTATGGTTCCTAAATACTTGAATTTATCTGTTCCATTTATTTGTCTTCCCTCGTCTATCTTAGGTTTCTCATATCCTTGTTTTCTGTTGTTAGTATTCGGTTTTCTCTAAGTTATATTCCATTCCGTTGTTTTTATATTTCTTCTTATAGTTTTCTGGACATAAAGCTGAGATCTTCTTCATCTTGTGCGATGACTACTTGATCGTCGGCAAAACTTAAGGGTGTATAGGTATTCGTCTCTTACTGGTATGCCCATTCCTTCGCACTTTCTCCTCCATTGGTTTGAGGTGTCTTTTCCAAGATATTTTAAACAGAGTAGGGGACGTAGCACAGCCTTGTAGAAGTCCTTTGTCGTCTAAATGGATTGTAGGCTTTATTTCCACATTTAATAGCTTAATACCTAGTATTCTTTTGTATATATGTAAGCTTTTGTGAATAATTGCTATTTTTTTATATTACGGAACAAAGCAGCTTGTTCAAGGTGATGGATACGTGCAAAAGGCTGGTTGAATGACTGTGACATTTTGAATAATTAGAAAGTTAATTTAAAAAAAGATTAGTCCATTTATTCATTTATTATTAATTACTATGAAAAGATTAAGATTTGAGTTTAAAGTTATTGCAGCAGAAGATTTAAAATTCGATATAATAGCAGACAAGATCAATAACAAAGGAACAAAAAGAAAAATTCTACATTCCAAATAATCAATGGTCAATAAAAGATCACACAACTCGCCAATCTACCTGAGTATAAAAGAGTTTCAACAACACTAAAGAAACGTGGTCAAACACGAAATGTATGGTTTAATTTAAATCAAAGCACATCCTCTCTCTCTCTCTCTCTCTCTCTCTTGTCGTTTCCTCATTGCTGAGGATCGTGATTTCCTACAATGCGGGCTGTCAATTCTCTCCATCTCTTGCGATTTTGGACTGCTCTTATGGACTCGGAAAAACGTCTCTCCAGTGGCTTTCTGTACTTGATCTGACCATCGGATAGGTGAGCGTCCTCTGCCTCTACGTCCTTCTACGTTTCCGCATACAATTAGTCTTTCTAAGTTGTCATTGTCTCTTCTCGCAATGTGGCCAAAAACTTTAAAACGTTTGCAAGACACTGAGAGGAGAGTTCGGTCTGAATGTTTAGCTCTTCGAGAATCGACTGATTGGATCTGTGCTCCGTCCACGAGACGCGTAGCATTCGTCTCCAGCACCACATTTCGAATGCGTCAATCCTTTTCCTATCTTCTGATTTTATTGTCCATGTTTCGGCACCGTAACTGAAGATTGAAAAATGAGTGTCCGTACCAGTCCTCATTTTGAGTTTTTTGGATAAAGAGCGGTCCTTCCATATTTTTGACAGTCGACTCATCGCGTTCTTGGCCATCCCTATTCTTCTGCGAATTTCCGTATGGGAGGAGACTGCATTGCTTAAGGAAGATCCTAGATACGTGACTCGTCTACTTTCTCGAATTGATTTAGGGCGCCTGTTGTTTGGAGGATATTCGCGTGGTCCACAATCATGATTTTTGTTTCTGATTATTAATCTTGAGCCCACACTTGTTGCTTTCGGTTCTACTCTCTTTACCAGTCTCGACATCTCCTCTTCAGATGTTGCTATCAGTGTTGTATCGTCTGCGAATCTTAAGTTTGAGATCTTTTTTCGTGCAATGGAGAAGCCGCCTCTCCATCCATCGAGTGCGTTCCTCATTATGTATTCTCATATAAATTGAATAGGTCTGGAGATAGTATGCACCCTTGTCGTACACCTCTGCTGGTTTTGAAGGTATCAGATTGCTGGTTTTATATTCTTATTTTAACTGAGTTATCTTCGTATAAGTTTTAATTAATATTGCCAAATGATCTGGAACTCCCATCTCATGAAGAACTGTCCAGAGAACTTCCCACTTCACACAATCAAATGTCTTTTGGTAGTCTAGAAAACAGATTATTATTGGAATTTTAAATTCGTGGGCCTTTTCTATGAGCTGCCGTATATTAAGGATTTGCTCTCTCGTACCCTTTCCTTTGACAAAGCCTGCTTGTTCTTGGGGAATTTGTTTGTCTAAGTATTGTTGCAAACGGCGTTTAACGATTCTTAGTAATATTTTGCTTGGATGGAAATCAGTGAGATGGTACGATAATTACTACACTTGTAGTTGTTCCTTTTTTTATGGATTGGTATGCACAATGATGTGCGCCATTCTCTGGGCCACTTTCCGCATCTCCAAATTTTATTACAAAGTTTTCCACATTATGTAACATCCTTTGTCTCCCATGTTCTGAAGGAGCTCTCCGTGATATCATCGCAGCCAGGGGATTTATTCTTCTTGAGGTGAGTTACAGCTTCTTCAATCTCGGACAGCAGAATTTCAGGTTCAGGGTTGTATGCGATGTTTTCGAGGCTGAAGTGTGGCCTAGATTTACGTGTTCTTCCCTGTAGAGCTCTGAACAATAGTTTTTCCATGTTTCCAACACTCTGTCGATATCACTTATGATAATACCATGTTTGTCCTCTATTGCATAGTTCTTGGGTTTAAATTCTCTCGCAAGAATTTTTACTTTCCGGAAGAGGTCAAAGCACATTAAATATTTACAAATATGAGAGTGGAAATATGGCAATAGAAGATTATCTTTTAGAAGACAATACAACAATACACATCTCCTCACACTTCTCATGAAGATTTAATCCAGATTTTGGAAAAATTATCCGAAAATAAAGAAAAAAAAATCTAAACATAAATAAAATTTCTAAAAAATTCATAGTTGATAGATTTAGTGGTAATAATGTAACCATAAACCAGTGGCTATCAACATATGAGAGTGAATGGAACAGAGTTAATATTATAAAGGATGTTGAAAAAATTGAAATTTTAGATTGTTTGTAGAAAATATAGTTAAAAACGGGTATACCTCAATGCTGATAAAAAATACACTATATTCAGAATGGGGAATATATACGGTTTTTTTTATAACGTCTTATGACGTTGTCCGACTCCCAAACGCCACTGTATTCTGTCTTGAGTTAGGTCTTCGTCCAGATTTCGAGCGCTAATCGGTTTCCTAACCTCCCAGGTTCCAGCTCTGTGGTGGTCTTCCTCGTTTCCTCTTCTCGTGGGGTTGCCACATCATCGTTTTTTTAGGCAATCTTTTCGTCCCCATTCGGCTCACATGCCCATACCATATGAGCTGTTTTCTCTCAATATCCTCAACTATAGTGCCCTCTATACCATTTGTTGTTTTATCACTTCATTCCGTATTCTGTCGCTCTTGATATTCTCATCGATCTTCTGATGGCATCCATTTCCGTGACTTCGACCTTTTCTTATATTATTCGGTTATTCTCCATGTCTCAGCTCCATAAAGTAGGCTAGTTTTAACTATTGTCTCATAGATGTTCCATTTCTTTTCTTGATATTTCTTTACTCCATAGAATTCCGTTCAAACATGCTATAGCTCTTCGTGCTTGTACAATTCGATGTTCTATTTCTCGTTCGTCTTTCCACTACGGTCGAAGATGACGCCCAGGTATTTGTATTTGTTGCATGGATTTATTTTTTGATTGTCATCGATATCGAGTTGTTCTGCTTCAGCTCCAATGAGAGGTATTTTGTCTTTTCTAAATTGATATTTAATCCCCATTTCTGGTATTCTTCAATTAGTTTTCTAAGCATGTATTCAATGTCATCTTTGTCATTTGAGATTACCACCTGATCATCTGCAAACTGTAAAGTATATATGTAATCCTGATCGTTCAATTGTATACCCATTCCTTTGACTTTCCTTTTCCATTGTTTCAGAGCTGCAGAGATATGGGCAGCTATATTGCTGCAGAATGGGGAATTTGGAGAGAAAATTCTTGAAAACATTTGCAGATTAAGGATGGTCTCCAGTGATATATGCTGTAAATTACAAATTTTCGAATGGTGTACCTTAGATTATGCATTAAAGAAATATCTACTACACAATACACAAGACTTATTTAATGAATTACAAAAATACGAAATAATAATGAATAAGAAGTCTATAGAGGAGATAGGTGAGAGTTTAAAAAAAGACAAAACCAGAAACAAAGAAAACTTTTAAAAAACCATGCAACCATGTTACGAATCACACTCAGTATCCTCAAAAGTTGAATGTTTGGGCAGGTATTATAGGAGATCATATTATTGGTCCTATATTTGTAGATGGTAATTTGACAGCTTCTATTCTAAAATCAGAAGTGGAGAATGCTATAAAGGGTCTTAAAAATAACAAAAGACCAGGCAACGATAACGTATACGGGGAAGTATTGAAAATGCTGTGCGAAACAAACAGTCAATTTCTAGACTCACTCGTCAGACTCTTTAACAATATTTATAACAGCGGGGAGTTTCCTGAAGACTGGCTAGAGTCAACTTTTGTTGCCATACCGAAAAAACCAAAAGCAAAGTCCTTGTGATCAACATCCGATGATAAGTCTAATTAACCACATTTCGAAGGCATACACCAAGGTTATTTACAACAGAATAAGCAAAAAATGCGAGGATAACATTAGAGATTCGCAGGTTTGGGTTTCGGAATTCTCTTGGACAAGAGAAGCACTTTTTAGTCTACAGGTACTCATCCAGCGCTGCAGAGATATGAACAAAGACGTGTACATATGCTTTATAGACTACGCAAAAGCATTCGATAACGTAAAGCACGAAAAGATAATTGAAGTTCTCATAAGATCGGAGTCAACTACAGAGACATATCGAACAATAGCGAGTCTCTATTGGGCCAAACAGCTAAAGTGAAAGTAGGATCTACATTGACCAATAAAAATTGAGATTAAGAAAGGGTACGACAGGGCTGTATCTTGTCTCCTATTGTCTTTAATATATACTCAGAAGAAGTCTTTAAGACAGCGCTGGAGGAAAGCACAGAAGGCATAAAGATAAATGGAGAAATAATTAATAACATAAGGTATGCTGATGACACTGTGATTCTAGCAAGTAACATGGAGGAACTGAGTTGCCTAATGAGTAAGATACAAAAACAAGTGCATAATACGGACTCACAGACTAAATATCACAAAATCCAAATGGATGTTAGTAAGTAAAACCCAACAACCACCACAGCAACTGATATTAGACAATGAAAGAATTGAACACGTGGATTCGTACATCTACTTGGGAACAACATTTAACTTAAATTGGGATCAAGCGAAGAAATACGTATAAGAGTAGAAAAGGCAAGAGCATCGTTCACTAGCATGAAGCAAATTTTCACCTCTAAAAGCCTCACCCTACCTCTCACAATTCGACTTCTGAAATGTTATGTATTCCCGGTTTTGTTATATGGAATGGAGGCGTGGACAATGACCGCAACATTGATGAAAAAAGTAGAAGCCTCGAAATGTGGGCTTACCGACGTATATTTACGTAATCCTGCACTGAGCACGTGACCAACGAAGAGGTACTACGCCGGATAGGTAAAGAAAGAGAGGGTAGGAATAAGTATAAAGAAAAGAAAGTTGAAATACTTGGGGTCACGTTATGAGACATAACAAATATAGAGTACTACAACTGATCGTTCAAGGGAAAATAGACAGCCGAAGGGGTCCAGGGAGAAGAAGACACTCGTGGCTCCAAAACTTGCCGGCAATGGTTCGGATGTCCATCTGCTGAACTATTCAGATCTGCCGTAAACAAAGTCAGAATAGCCATGTTGATTGCTAACGTTCGGAACGGACAAGGCACATGAAGAAGAAGAATTTGACAGCATAAAAATATTAAGCATGCTAAGAGACGATGTTCTTCCTCAGTTGGCTAACTTATATCCCAATCCAATAGATCCGACCCTACCGCATGAAACTGTCTGGTTCAGTAGGACGGTCCATTATGCTTTAATGGTGAGAAATTACTTGAATGAAATCTTCAATAAATGGATTGGACGAAGAGGTACTAATGAGTGGCCAGCTAGGTCGCCAGATTTTACGCCTTGGATTTTTTTCTGTGGGGTTATCTCAAGAACAAAGTATATGCAACACAACCAACTAGCATTGAAGACATCAAAGAAAGGATAACTACAGAAATACAGAATATTTCACCTCAAACTTTAAACAAAGATCGGGACGAGTTTTATAGGAGACTGTGTTATTGCTAACAACAAGTTGGAGAACATTTTGAGTATTTATTTTAATGTAATCCAATCAATTACCTCGGGTATTCTATGAATTAAGTGTCTTGAAGAAAATTATACTTTATTTCAAAATTTCACCTTGTATTATTTATAATATAATAAGAATAAGAATCGTATCGGAGAACCCCTATGAATAAGTTGGTGGATAGAGTTCGTAATGAAGCTGTTTTGCATCGGATGGGAAAAGTTACGGAAGTCGTCAAACAGTTAAAAATCGCAAACTTGAATATTTTGGCCATGTTATGCGCACACCCAAGAGATATAATATACTCCATTTAATAATACAAGGCACTCTGAGATAGCGCGTAGAGGGCCAGGTCGAAGAAGAACGTCATGGCTTAGAAACCTGAGAGATTGGTTTAACAGATCCTCTGCGTCTCTTTTCCGAGCTGCCGTCAACAAAATTACTATAGCCAATTTGACAGCCAACGCTCGATAATCGAGCTCGGCACATGAAGAAGAAGAATTATTCATAATAGACCCTACATGTTATAGTTCGTTGAGATCAGGTTGTTAAGGAGTTTTTAAAAACATAAAAATATACAGGGTGCTTAATTTAAAATACAGATTATGAACTATGCCAGACTTGCGTGGATCACCCTGTACATTCAAATTTATGTTTAAAAAGCGCACATTTAAATTTAAAAGTTAAGGTATCTCAACGTTTTTTATTATTTACTAAAATAAGGACACAAACAATTTGATTCCATAAGTGGTTTCCACACTGTATACATAGTGTTAATTTCATAGGGATTTAAAAATAAAAACGGTCATAACTTGTTAAATACTCTGTATAGTAATGTAAATCCCAATACTATAAGAACAATAATTATGAAAAGAATACAAATTTGAAAAATTATATAGGGTGTCCCATTTAAAAAATTGTATATTTGATATACCAGGCAGTTATTAATCATAATCACCCTGTAGAATCCCACATATTTTCCAAGTATGGAAAATATCATTGCAAGGGTGTCTCTAAATTCTGAAAATTACCAGCCCGTTTTTGTTGATAAGAGTAATTAGCGTCTTAATCTCTCCATTAAAAAAAATCCAATTTCCATAAAGTTTATTAAAAAAGTACAAGCGTTTCCCGCATCAGATCATAATTTTACTCTGAGAGTGACATCAAAATCACATACGTTATATTCAGAAGGTTGATATCTTTATTTAAGTAAAATTATTCATGTATTCCGAGTACACATTTTATATCAAACGGCGCTGTGGCGTTGAATTATACGAAATGAAGTTTCAGAAGCACGAATTTAATGTTTATTTATCGGATGATTACGGGATTATTTCTTTACTTCTCGTATTCCGGTATTTATACATTTTTTAGTATCGGTTTATCGACAAATCTCGATAACTTAGGACAATTTAAAGATTGTGTTTGAACACCATGAATATATTTATCAAAAAATATTACTTAGCTTTTTTATTTTAACTTCTTTTATTCGTATGTTGTTTTTATTCTTTTCTTTATTATTTTTGTATCCTTCCTGTTATTACTTTCTCCAGTGATGATGAGACCTAGAAGGTAAAGTACGTACCTAGAATCTGTTTTTCTATTATAGAAAGCCCCTTTGTGTGTTGCTATCCATTTGTTAAAGGTTCTACCTGTTTGACCGATGTAAGTTTTTGGACAGTCGTCATATATATGTATGTATAAGTGTATACACCATTGTGTAAGTGCTTTTTATTTTGGCAAATATTATTGTATTTGCTTAGGTTGTTGTTTGTTTTGTAAGCTGGCGTTAAATCCTTTCTTTTTTATGTGTTTTTTCTATCTATCTATATAAGGATTTTTACAGCTGTCGCCGCCTTCCTTCTTTCAGCCAACGTCTCCAGTCCTTTCTGTTCTGCCATTCTCCATCTCTGAGGTCTCGTCTTTCCATGGCCTCGTCCACTTCATCCCTCCATGATCTTCGGGGTCTACCTCTGTTCCTCCTTCCTATTGGGCTCCAATCCGAAATCTTTGCTATCCACCTTGTATGATCTGTTCTTCTCACATGTCCATACCAAATTTTTTCTTTTATGTAGCTGAGTATGTCTTGTTCTACTGCCATTCTTCGTTTTATCTCCTCATTTCTGACGCGATCCATTTTTGTCACTCTGCAGCTTCTTCTCATAAACTCCATTTCAGTTGCTGTGATTTTGGACCTTTTTCGTTTATTTATTACCATACCCAATTCTCTGCTCCATAGGTCATTATACTGCGTACCAAGGTGTTATAAATTCTCTTCTTTGTATTTCTGGTAATCTGTCTATCCCACAGTACCCCGTTCATTTGTTTAATACATGTTCTTGTCTGTGCTAATCTGCTGGTTATCTCTTGCTCGGTGGTTCCATTTTTTGAGAGTATGAATCCTAAATATTTGAATTTGTCAGTGCCGTTAATTTCCCTATTATCGTCTATTTCCAAGTTTCTCACTGGTTCTTGCTCTGTTGTTAAATATTCGGTCTTTTCTAGATTTATTTCTAGTCCATTTTTTGTGTATTCCTATTCTAATTTTCGGAGCATATAGCACAGATCTTCTTCATCTTGAGCCGTTACCACTTGGTCATCTGCAAAGCTTAATGTGTACAAGTAGTTGTCCCGAATTGGTATTCCCATCCCGTCACATTTCCTTTTCCATGGTTTTAATATTTGTTCGAGGAATATCTTGAACAGTGTCAGAGATGTAGTATCCCTGCAATAAGCCTTTTGAGGTTTTGTGTTTTTTATACTGTACAAAAAATGTATATATGTGAAATTATGAATATAATTTTAGTGTATGAGGACTGTATTACATAGGGCTAGTTCAAATAAATTAGGATATGCAGTAAAAGATTATACAGATAATAGAAAATCAAGTTATTGTTAAATTACAGCATTGGAGCATATATGGAAATTTTCTAGCATTCGTCAAAAATTTTCTTGATGACAGAAATTTCCAGAACAGAAAATAACTGGGACGCAGTCACAACACAGCTACTAAATATTTACAAATTCTGTATCCGCAGTAAATTAGATTATGGATCAATTGTATATAATTCAGCTAAGGACTCAACATTAAAAAAATTAGATATTGTACAAAATACCACACTAAGACTAGCTCTAGGAGCCTACAGAATCAGTCCAGTTGAAAGTCTTTATGTCGAAAGCAAATTAATCTCCACTTTCTATTGAAAAATTACGTCTCAGTTTACAATACGCAAGCAAGCTATCAACTAATTCAAACAACCCAGCCTACCCCTATGCTTTCTCCACACATTACCATTCTAATTACAATCAAAATCCAGGATTCTGTGCTCAAGTTTTCACTACCTAAGGACTGCCTAATATATTCTGCTGAACTTTTCGCAATATCCAAGTAAGAACGATAAACTCTTACTCACTCTGAGATAGCGCGTATTCACAGATTCCTTAAGTGCAATCCAGGGAATTCAGAAAATATATTCGAATCATCCGATTTTAGAACAGATTAAAAAAGACCTTGTGACTCTACAAAATAATCATAAACAACTACATATTGTGTGGATACCATCTCATGTGGGGATACCAGGAAATGAGATAGCTGATCAAATGGCCGAAGAAGCTTGTAAAATGGAGAGATCCGATGATAGAACTAACCAAATTCCTTACTCAGATATGAAAAAATGCATCAATGAGTACACAAAAAACTTATGGTTACGAAGATGGCAACTCTTGTCAAATAATAAATTGCGGCAAACAAACCCAGATCTATCAGCGATCTAACACCAAATTTAGTAAAGCGAAGGGACCAGGTTGTACTACATCGTATCCGAATAGGACATACCAGACTGACGCACGAACACCTACTAAGGAAGGAACCTCCTAGAATATGCTATGCCTGTGACACCAATATAAATGTAGGCTACATTGTTATAGACTGTCCATTATATCAAATGGAAAGACAAGCTACTGGACTACTGTAATGTAAACATAGCAAGGAAATAAAGAAGGAAAAAATAAGGGGTAGTTAGCCTAGAAAAGAGTAATATTTATTTAAATAATTATTATATATTCCAAATTGAATAAAGAACAAATAATTCATAGTTAGTTAGTAACATAGTTAATGTATACATTTCACATTAAACAAAGATTAAAAACTCGACCTTGGTACTACGATCGGAAATTGAGAATACGGGCTCATAAAAAACGAACGAAGCGGGCCAGACAGGGCAGTAAGAAGGAGGCACTTGAGAGTGCTCCACGCGATTAGCGTTCTGGCAACCGAGCCAGAGGGTAGTGCTGGCGCGTCCGGTGCCAGTGGTACTCCGGCAGTCGGCAGTCAGCGCGGCAAGCGTTCAGCTCAATTATCGTGATATTCGAGATTCGAAAATAAGAATTTTTTGTCTCGCTCAGTACCGCCATAACGTACAGTGAATTCCAGCGTTCATCCAGACTATTTCAGAGTTCCAGTTTGGACTACAAGGCGTATTCAGTAGCTAGGGCCTAAGTACGCTAAGGTAACGAACAATGTTTACTAACCATTTTGGGAACAAATAATAGTAGGTTGTCCGCCTTTTAAATTCCCTTAGTAAAATATCTTCTCGTCTCCCTTCGCAAACAATAATAACCACTAATAGATCATTGTACGTTTTGTGTCTTTTTTGTCAACCATTTTCCATCCACTCCTGAATGTAGGTCTCTCCCAATTGCTTCCATCTTTCTCTATCTTGCGCCAATCTAATCCACTGTTTGCCTGCCACTGTTCTTATGTCATCTACCCATCTTTTTTGAGGTCTTCCCGTGCTTCTTGTTGTCGTCCTTGGTCTACATTCTAGAATTTTCCGTGTCCACCTGTTGTCATTATATCGGGCTACGTGACCTGCCCAGCGCCATTTCATTTTTGCAATTTCTTCCACAATATCCCTAATCTTCGTTCTACGTCTTATCTCGGTGTTTCTAATCTTGTCTCTTAGTGATATTCCAAGCATGATTCGTTCCATTGCTCTTTGCGTTGTTTCTAATTTTTTAGCAGATTTTTTGGTAAGGGCTACTGTCTCCAAGCCGTAAGTACAAACTGGTAGTATGCATGTGTTATACACCTTTTTCTTTAAGTTTACAGGAATGGAGGTGTTTTTCAAGATATATGCTGATTTGCCGAAAGTACCCCATGCCAGTTGTGTTCTTCTTTTAATTTCAGCGTTGCTTTTTTTTCTTTTTCTTCTTTTCAGCGTTCTTCTTTTAATTTCTACGTTTTGTGTAGTAGTTGTAAAATTACGATTTGTTAATTATACAGTAAGTTGAAAGTGGCTTGTTTTATTTTACCGTTAGATAGAGACAAGAAGGGAACACATTTTTGCTTTGTACATCTTCCTGGCTTCTAGCGCAAGCCCATAGCCTCTGACTCTTTACAGGGCCTGCATCGGAGTACTTCAGCCCCTATCCTGTTTATCTTCCTACCCTCTTGTAAATCCGCGAGAACGAAATCACGACCTATTCGAACTAGTGGACCAGTATGCCTCAAATTCGCTCGGACAGCTAAATCTCCTTTAAACACAGGGGATATTTCAGTGGTGACAGTGCTAAGCATCCCTTAGCCTCAATCCTAGATTTATTACACTACCAAGTGATATAAAGTGCGCCTTAGACAGTGCGGATTGTGACAAAATCATTAGGTTTTTAAAGAAAACTAAATTATATAATCAAATATAAGTGATACTTCAAGAAAAATTCTAAATTATAATCAACTTTGTAAAAACTTTATAGTTTATATTTTATAATAATCATTATAATATATTATAGTCTATGTTATACCACCGGTAATAACCTTCTATGGTTGATGCGGGTTATTTCTAATAAAAAAAAACTTAAAAACATAAATAAATTTTTGTATTTGCAGCTACATTGATCTCTTAATCTATAAATATAGGTTTCTTCTAGATTATTTTGATGTGTGTATCTGGATATACAAGAATCTTTCTTCCGTCCGTCAACCCTAAAAACCAAATGGAGATTATTAAAAAATAATAATTTTATAGGTGTCACATATGTGCCTTCCTTAAAAGATTCTTACAAATATTTGAGAACAATCATTATTATTTATTGGCTACTATTTATTTAGAATTTTCAATTTCCGTTATATATAAAATATTATAGATAGCACAAAGCGGTATTCTTAGACCTAAATAACCTCTATCAATCAAAATCGGTATCGTGGAATCGCCTGAAAATAATATTTGTTGTTTCATTGTTCAACCTAAGAATTCTTTTTCATCGACCTGAGGATGAAACATTTTGCACACAATAGGAGAAATCAGATCTCTATGGAATTTTGGTATAATAATCACTACATATTTTCGCACAAGAAGCACGAGCATTGGCGTAGGGCAAAAAACAACTGTAATATTGAATTTTATAATCACTTTGTAAAAACTTAAAATAATTTAGTATATAGTTAGTTGTTTTAAAGGTTTTTATAATCCACAAATCATATTTAAATAACCAACATCTACCAACTCTAATAAAAAAATCACTGATTTTGAAAATTATAATTCACTGGTCAAAATACTTTCCTTCTAGAGTTTGTATTATAAAAACAAGCATCATCATCTATATCATCATTAGACTTCGGCAAATATGCAAATAAAAATATGCGCATAAATATGCACGTGTTTACCCGAAAATATGCAAATATTTTACAAAATATGCATACAAATAAATAAAAAAATCGTAAAATAGTAACAATTTTATTTAAAAAAAAAAGTGAACATAACTAAATATTTCCTACTATTCATTAAGATTTACATTTATTTTAAGTAACTACATCATTTTTAAGTATGAATAAACTTATTTAGAATTATGGTAACAATAAATGACCAAGTGGTGTTCAATATTTTCTAACAAAAACTTGTGGCTTCTGTCTGAGTACATATATTTATATATGGAAAAACTTCGTTCAACATCAACTGATGTAACGGGAGCATTTTTCAAACTAACCAAAACATTTGGTTCTAAATTAATTGTTTCCGAAATATTTCCAGCTAGAACACTGACTACTTCAGAAAGAATATGGTAACCTTTATTTTTTTCCATAGTAGCTTCAAATTTTTTTAAAATATCTTTTCCAATATTACCTCTAACGTTCCGACAACATGACGCAAATTCTTTTATTAATGCTTTACTTTCGAACAATGACAGTTTTGGTGATTCTAACTGAGTAATTGTTTTTTGAACAAAACTAAAATTTGCTTTTATAAATGAAAGTTCTTGTTGAAGCAAGTTACTCTGAAAAGTTTGTTTAGAATCCAAAAGAGATTGGGAACTATCATCTGTTAACGTATCAATTATGTTCTTTATTTTAACAAAATGATCTGCATAAAAATTAGCTGCTTCCAACCATGTTCCCCATCGCGTTAAAATAGGTTGTGGTGGAAGAGGAATGTTAGGTAGCATTTCTTTATAAAGTTGAATTCTTATAGGAGATTTAAGAAATACTTTTTTGACACTGGATATCATGGTATTTACAAGAGGAAACTTTTTTCGTATTTCCTCTGCAACTCTGTTTAATCCATGCGCTACACAAGTAACATGTATTAAATCTGGGAAAAATATTTTTAAATTTTGTCCTGTTTTCACCATATAAGGAGCAGCATCCGATAAAATAAGCAGTAATTTATTAGAAGGAATAGTTGTCGGAAGAAAAAAAGTTGCTACTGTTTCTTGTATAAAACGCGAAATTGTTAAAGCATTTGTTTTCTCAAGTTGCTGGCATGAAATAAGATGAGATTTTGGTAAGGTATCTTCTTTAAGAACACCAATCAATAAATGAGGAACACCACTTTCCTGAGGAATCAGTGGTTTCGTCTACAGATATGTAAAAATAATTATCTGCAATTTCTTCCGTAATATTAATTAACACCGACGAGTATAGCCCGTTCACATTATTTCTTCTTAGAGACCGATCACTTGGAACATTAAGTTTGCAATATTTTTTTAAAAACGAACTAAAATTTACATTTGCTAATTTTGAAAGCGGCATGTTTGCAGACACTAATGCGCGACACAAGTCTTCATTAAAAGTTTCTTGCTCATCTAATTTTTTTGAAGTAGATTGGAAACATTTAGCCATTGAAGTTTGATGTTTTCCTCCTATTTTTCCTTTTTTTGCAATGTGTAAAGCAGTTCTCACATGTTGGTCTATCTGAAATTTCTTCTCACATGCTATCTATAAATAAAAATAAAAACCTTTATTTTAATCCAACCTTTAAAATATAAAAATATACAAGGTGTTTTTGGTTAATCAAATAACTGGTTTGGAAAAAAAACCACTCGCTAAGTGTTTTAAATGCAGTATTAATCCACAAATTAGTTTTTGTTACTAACCATTAGTACATCATATAACTTATTTTAAAATTCAACAAAAGTTTTTTTTTTTGTTAATTCAATTACAATAAAAATAATTGTGTTTTAGAATAGCTGACTTCATAAAAAAAAGTAAAGGTGAAAAATTTTTCTAAATACACACCATTGTATTGTACCATGGACAATTTTTTCTCACTAAAGGAAGCTATTTTTCATTTAAAAACAACCTACGAGTACTAAATTTCAAGTAAATACGTTTATTGGTTTTAAAGTTATTGTTGTTATTAACTAGAAGAATTTAATTTTTTTAATTTTAACACCCTGTATCTCGAAAAGTAAATAAGTTTGACCCCTCATTAACTATATCGACTCTGAGATAGCGCGTGAGAAGTATCTACAGTCAAACGTTGTAAGTGTCATTTGGAAACACCCTGTATGTATGAAATATTAGATATTTAATAGAAAATATTAGATACTTACAATTTTGCCACAGACTGAACAGTAGATTTTTCCCATATCCATAGACAGCTCTTTATAAGGTTTAATCCAAGTTGAAGCACTGGTTGTTTTAGGCATTATAAAATCACAATCTTCCTTTTTGTTACGCACAACGAGTGTTTACGCCTTGAATATCAAAACAAAAATGATTTACAAATCTGAGCATCAAATTAGAAATGTACCTAATTCAATAAACTGGGAGATTTTGGAAAATCCCTAAATTAGGAACAAAACTATTAGCCGTTTACCTGCTGTTAAGATACAATAAATTGTAGATAGATTTGGGGATTAGATCATAAAATGCAAATGAGCGAACCCTTAGCGATTATCCAATAACTGAATGCCTCAGTGACCGAGACTTTCTAAGATTGTTGAGGGCTACTTAAATTGATCTTCTTTGAAATTGTAAATGTTTTGTACCTGTATAGATTATGTACTTAGATCATTTCTTGATTAAAATGACTACAAAATTTTATACAAGAATTGAAATAAATTGGTATGTTTAAAAATTTTCAAATACAGTATAAAAATCTGAACTTTTATGCACTTTATGCAAACTTTTATACAAATATGCCAAAATATGAAATATTTGCATAAAATATGCACAATATGCAAAATATGCAATATGCATATTTGCTGAAGTCTAGTCATTATGTTTAATCCGCATTACATGCCCTATCCTCCTCAAACGTCCTATCTTAATATGTTTTACGATATCTGGTTCCAGGTATAAATCATAAAGTAGCGACATGGAACGTCAATAGTTTGTGCATCCCAGGAAAGTTACATAACCTGCTCAAAGAAATGCGGCGCCTAGAAGTGAAAACAATGCGTCTAAGTGAATTGAGGTGATCTGGCTAAGGTATTTCTCACAAAGACAACTTTACAGTGTACTATTCCGGTAGCGACGCCACAGATAATTACCACAGGCATGTAGTTGCAATAATGCTTGATAATAGAATTGCGATACCTGTTATAGATTACATACCCGTTTCAAACAGAGTAATCATAGTGAAGTTAGCCGGTCAACCTATTAATATAAATCTAATCCAAGTTTACGCACCCACATCTGATAAACCAAAAATTGAAGTTTTAGATGTCTATAAATACATAAAGGAAGCATTAAAGGTCACAAAGAAAAAGATATCAACATCATAATGGGCGATTTTAATGCCAAGGTCGGTAGGGGTAGATGTGGTAATACGGTCGGTGATTTCGGTCTGGGTAACAAAAATGAGCGAGGAGAGTTACTAATTGAATTTTGTAATGACCACGATTTCGTCATATCCAATAAGTAGTATCAACTCCCACCAAGAAGATTGTATATATGGCGAGAACCAGGAGATCGTCCAGGTCATATGATACGAAATCAAATTGATTACATCTTGATAAACAAAAGATTTCGCAACTATATAAAAAGAGTTGCCGCTTCCCTGGTGCAGACATTTCGTCTGACCACAACCCCCAAAGACTTCGATTGGCAAAGGTTAAAAAGCCATCTAATAAAAAATATGTAAATACTAGAGAATTAATGAGAGATGAAGAGCTTAGATCTACATACAGTAAGCACATCAATGAGAACTTGAGAAACATACAACGAAATTGCATAGAAGAAACCTGTGAGAAAATAAATAGCTATAGTCGAGGCTGATGAAGTAGTCGCAAGTAAAAACTCTGAGATAGCGCG
>NW_027314171.1:0-17163 GCF_040954645.1 Diabrotica undecimpunctata | reverse complement strand
ACGCGCTATCTCAGAGTTTATATAGAGAAAATAATAATAAAATCAGAGGACAACAAAAGAGATTAAAAATCGAGAGATTACTTGCAATCACTAGTAATAGTAACAGGATGAACAACTACTTATCTAAAAACGAGAAGTAGCGAGAGTACTAAGAAAATTGAAGAATAGAAATTATGGGATTACCTGGAAACTACACCGTCCAAGCCTATGGAGACCTGGACAAAGAAGTAAAAGATCAAGTATAAAAAGCAAATAGACTGGCAGGATGCCTTAATAACACTATATGGCGAAAGAGACACATTAACACTGAGATGAAGTCAAGAATTTGTAAAGCCAGTGTAAGTCCAATAATGACATATGCCTCAGAAACAAGACCCAACATAGCTACAACGCAAAGGCTACTGCAAACGGCAGTGATGAAAGTACTGAGAAGAATCGCAGGAAATACACTGAGAGATCGAAAGAGAAGTGAAGACATTAGAGGAAAATGTAACATACAGTGTATAAATGAATGGACACAAAATAGAAAAAAATGGAATAACCACATAAGCAGAATGGAGGAGACCAGTGTCGTCAAAATAGAAAGAGATAAGTCACCAATCGGTAAAAGAAATATCGGACTACCGCGCAAATGATGGAGTGACAATTTTCCATAGAGGTATTAATCCGCCAATGAACAAGCCGAATTGCTTATAAAAGAGAGGAAGAAGAAGAAGAAAATTATCTCAAGAGAAAAGCATACCATACAAACTCTTAAAATACGGTTAACCAAGATTAGCTTTTAAAATAATTTTTGAAAGTAAATCAGAAAATCATAGATTATAAAAAAATCACGCAAGAATGAATATCAACTATTTTCATGCCCCTCTTTAAAAAAACGGAGAAACGATGAGACTTAGGAAATTATAGGGGCACTAAATTATTAAACACAGCACTACACCTAACAACACAAGTGATAACAAATAATCTAAATGAACGTAGGATTAACATATCAGAAGAAAAACAAAACTTTAGATCATGTTTGATGGTCCTGGGAAACGTCTTTCGATAGATTTAAACTAAGCGAATAATAAACTTATTTATGATATATAAGAAAAATACCACTAAACATAATCAACATGATCAAAAAAATGTATCAGGGTGTAGGGGAAAGAATGAGGTAGCTGGTTCGATGATTTAAAAGTAAATATTTGAAAAATTATAGTCCCACCTTCCAACATTTGGTAGATAAAAATAAATAAAACCTCGAAGGACCCAGCGACCAGTTGGTCGCAAATTGCGGATTTAGTAATAATATAGTGGATAGTAAAGTTAAAAGTAGAATAATTAAAATAAGAATTAAGCTAGAAATATTTTTATTGTATTATTTACATGAATAATATGTAGTAGTATCGGGATTGCCAACAAATCACCCTTTTAATATTAATAAAACATAAATGTTCATATAAAATGTTCTTAAAAACCGCACTGTTTATATTAATAATTGTTCTTATAGCTAAATACATGCGATTTATAGAACAAGAAAGTTGATAGTTTGTTGAATATCCGGCAACCCTGTAACTTGTCGGACTGGCATTTATGAAATGTTGGCACACAAACTGTCGATTTTCTTCTGTATGAAAGAATAATTTCAGGTACTTACATATTAGATGCACAGACACTGAATTTACTATGGTTAACTATTTAATAAAATAAGTTACATTTGAAAACTGCTTCTATTTAAGAAGCGTGAGAGAACTATTACTTGCTTCTATTTGAGAAGCTGAAAAAAGTAAGTTTGACTTGCGTGCTTCTATTTGAGAAGGTAAAGACGAAGTAGCGTTAAGGGTAGTTGAGTTTGAATATTTTGAATCTGAAGAACTGACAGGCGCAGAAGATACAATGCAGCAGAAAGAAGGCATGTCATGCTGATTGAATGTCTTTAAATTAGTGAGATATAGTGAGAATAACAATTATTATTAGAATTATTATTATAGAAGAACAAACTATTGTAGAAAATATAATTAATTTTCTACATACTGGGGGGCGGGGAAAATTTAAAATATATACAATGATCGAAACGACCGTTAGGAAAAGGTTTAATCAGAAATTGGAAGAGATGCTAATTTTATTATGGGGCGAACATAATAGGACCAGCAAAATCTATTCCGGTCTAGAAAATGGACGAGCCTGTTGAACTCGATCCAAAGGCAAAGGGAACATTATGTGTGATGCAAATTGAGCATTAAATCTATGGCAAATAACATACTTTTTAATGATAGTTTTTAATTCTTCGTATGTTACTCTTGAAAACTGCTTCTATTTAAGAAGCGTGAGAAGAACTACTACTTGCTTCTATTTGAGAAGCTGAAAAAGTAAGTTTGACTTGCGTGCTTCTATTTGAGAAGGCAAAGACGAAAGTAGCGTTAGGGGTAGTTGGGTTTGAATATTTTGAATCTGAAGAACTGACAGGCGCAGAAGATACAATGCAACAGAAAGAAGGGTCACGTCATGCTGATTGAATGTCTTTAAATTAGTGAGATATATTAGTGAGAATAACAATTATTATTAGAATTATTATTATAGAAGAACAACTATTGTAGAAAATATAATTATTTTTCTACACAGGGTAACCAAAAAGAGAAACGACGCAGAACTAACCGATTCTTTCCGGGGTTGGTACTGGTTGGTACTGAGGTACGTCCTCTACTATTTATTTGAATTATGGATAAAATTATCAAAAAAAAACTTGACGGAGTTCAAGCAACTAGCCATTACTCTATCAACCCACGGAAATCTTAAGAGATAATTAGAATAACAAGTAAATCAAGCAAACAGATACACTATCGAGAAACAAAAATATAAGAAAATTGAATAGCTGATTCCTAGAGCTGTTGATAGAATTTTTGACAAACTCTTGTGGGTCTGGTGCCCTTTATGGGTACTACATGATAAATAGTATTAAATGAGCGAGAGTTTGGCTTGATACCTCGTTTTTCTTTCTACGGGATCAACAGTTATCATATAAATATTGTATTTTGCTCTGATTTATCGGTCGTAGCGTAGGACTGATAGTCTTATATCAGATAATTTCTTATTAATACGTTTAAAGCTATTACTTGAATGATTACATGGCCTCTCAAACTTCTTTAGTAACGGATCTTTATCTTTATACCTACAAATAATTTAAATCACCATTTAAAACCGTTTAAATAAACAAATATTATTGTTTTAAAAACTACTAGACCGATTGTACATATCATTCGCAAATGTAGTAACAACATAAAAACAGGGGCGGCTGGTCCTATGAGGCAGGTGAGGCAGTGCCTCACCAGTATCAATCGACTATTTACGTTCTTTAACTACAATTTAACTTTTTGGAATTTTCTAAATAACTTTATTTTTCATTATGATAAAAAATTAAAATATGTACACCCTGATGTCTTATCTTTGTATATTTCTTCATAATCTACGGGCCGGACAAGGACAAGCTTAAACCACAAAATATTGAATAACAACGGCTCCATTTTCCGCGCCAGCTTCTGAATATATCATCTGTGCATCTCATTCTCTCTTTAAAAATTATAGCCGCCGAGGCAAGCCTCACGGCATTGCTCTGTCTGACATATTAGACATCACATTATCTAGCGAAATTCAACATGATTTATTTATTTTTCTGCCCACGATTCACCGAACAAGAGAGGCATGCCGCTCTGGTTTGGTGTAGTTCTTTTTAATTAGCAGCGTTGCCGTTTGGGTACAAAGGTACCCAATTCGCTACATTTCTTTCCCCTCGGGTATAAAAGTACATTTAAATAAAACAGAGATTTTTATTTGAAAATTGGTAACAACATTGTTATGTTGTAGTAGAGTATTTTCCTTTAGTAGATGGTACTATACATATTGTTCTATGTTTTCCGATTTTAACAAAAAATATTTTTTTTCTATGCATTTACCAGATTGGCAAACATTGGTACATTTTGGAACATTTCTGCAAAATTGTGGGTAGTAAGAGTAAGTAGTAGTTAAATTACTTCCTGTTGACCTCTTTGTGTGGTCAGGATCACGTTTGACGTATCTCGTGTTGTTTTTCATTAAAAAAACAGTAAGATTACATGTTATATAATAAGTGCAATTCTAATTAAGTTTTTTTAATAATTTTGGTGGGTTTGTTTTTGTCTGCAGGATTTTCGGTTTTAGTGAAAAATGGATGTAGCACCGGAGCACTCGTCACAACTTTCCCAGGTAAATGTAAATATTCGTAATACTTGTGATCTCGTAAATTTTTTAGTCCAATCAGCAGAATTTTTCAAGTCATTCATACGAAGATAATAATTATATATAGTTAAAGTCGTAAAACGACCTATTCCAGGATTTAAGTAAACATCTTGTTTTCTATCGGTGGCGTCGGAAAACCAAATCGGGGATTTCAAAATGCATGGTACGACAAGTTTGACTGGCTTACGGGTAGTATAACATTAAATAAATTGTTTTGTTGGCCATGCATTTATTTGCCATAGCTAATACTAGCGACAAAGTTTGGTTCAAAAGTGGTGGAGAAGCTAACCATAATAATAATAATTTTCCTTAAGTGTAGTGTGCCTCACCATCTTGTACTATCACGAGCCGCCCCTAAATAAAAACTCACATTATAAAATGTGCTTTAAATTTTTTTATTGTTTATTTTAATAATTATAAACAATTAAAAAACATGCTTACTTTCGGGTTTAATTTGCAATAACTTTTTTTTGTTTATAAACATTTTTAATTTAGAAAATCTCATTTTAAAAAGCAAATATTATCAAGCAGGTCGTCTTTTGATAGTTTTTATCTAGAATGCGTAGTTTTTTCACATATTGAAATGACTGAAAAAAGTCACTTTTTTTTGTTTAATGCCATGACGCAGTAAAAGTTTCGATAACCACGAGATAATACGCCTATTCTATTGACTTCCCCCAGATATTCCAGTTAAAAAATAGCGCCTAATAATTTTTCGATTTTTCAAGTGATTTTTCGAATTCGTTTCATGGTATAATAAACTACAAACAACTTATAAATTTAATTATTTATTTCTTTGAATAGAAAAAAAATAGTGTTATTTGTTGCTGTAGCTAAGTGACTTAATTGATTTATACAGTTGTATAATTGTTGTATTATTGTTTATTTAATATTAAGCTATATCCCTAACTTATGCCTCGCAGTTTATATCGACTTCTTATTCTTCTCCTATACTATGCAAAGAAAAATCTTCAATGTGTGGCTCATCAGACTAATTAATCTATATTTCTTGTACCATTTTGCCCGCTGTTTCTTAGGAAGTACTATAAAATCAGGCTTTTCAACTTTCCTCCGGTATTTCATCAGTAGTATAAACATCGTTAAATTACTGATGGGGACACTGATGCCCCATACTGATGACATCTTGGTCCTTCATCATAATATTCAATACGCTCCGATTGTTCTGCCGTTTCTTAACAATTGATAAGTTTTACAATTTCTTCCGTTAAGTATTAAGTATTTTTTTTTGGAGTGTTTCCATTTTTTTGTTTGTTCTTCTAGTATTTGACTATATAGTCTATATACTCTTTTGATGGAGTTTCTAAATCTTTTGTTACTTGAAGAATATAGTTTAATCTAAGTTCCTTAATATATGCAATGTCCAAATAAAATACCGCCTTAGGATATGCATATTTCTAAGCCAGGACATCGCAATTCGCTTATGCCCTATTGATAACTTCGAACGTTTAGTCTCCTGAACAAACTTTTCCTAACATAAAGACTTCTTCATTCCATGTGTATATCCGTATCGTAGATTTTGCTATTTTGAGCAAAGGAATTCTTAATTTCCCTTACCCCTCAAAAGGCTGACCAGGCCTAAGGACTGTAAATTTTGTTTTTCTCGCCATAGCGATATCCTAGGGAATGTTAACACTGTGGTTTAGTATAGTGAGGCGCAAGATCTATGCGAAATTTTAAAAAACCGACCTACTGGTAATCCTATATTGATATCTATTGTAACACAGACCCCAGAGAGACATTTACAGAGTTGTACTAATCTGTATCCAACATTCAAATAAATTATCGGAGAAAGTGTTGAATTTCGATTAATAAATTGTGTACTTAAATAATGTTTTTACCAATTGATCGAAATACTGATTATTTTTAAAGTAAACTACCTCATAATATAGTATTTAGAAAATTTTACCTTCACCTTTTTTTCAAAATTAAGACTGGCAAAATAAAATATTTTTTCAGTTACGAAAATAAAATTGTCTTTTGGTGGATTTACAGTTTTTTTTTATTAACCGTGCTAAGTTCGTCAATGAACACTTAATATTAATATATTATACAGTGAGGTTTTAAAGTAACGGATAAATGTAATTTCTACGTAATTATAAAGTAGATGAAAAACTACTGAACCAGGTCGATTTTTACACACAAAAATATACATTATACAATATACAAATCATCGAATTAACAAAAACACCAATATATTTTTTTCACCACTTTATTTGCATTATTACCTAACTTAAAAGATTTAGATGTAGCAACTAATTCATGCTGTGAATATGCGCGTACTTCATACTGTAAATTTTATAAAAATTCACTCTCATCAATTTTTCCCAATCGCGCCTAAAAGAGGTATAACTTCAAAAATAGTTTTTATTTACTTAATGTCACATGCTATGCCACAAAATGGGTATACTAGCCACTTCGGAATTCACATTCATTTGGGATCTTCCAGTTAGATTAACAGTTATTCCAACTCATCGTCATTATCGTTCTCTTCGTCACTCTCAGCTTAATTAATAATAATTTTCTTTACATGTTTTATTGCATTTTGCCAGTTTTGAGCACTGATTATTTTTAAAACTCTGTTTTTATTTGTTCGACAACTCTTTGGGCGTCCTTTGGAGATGTGTTTATTAACTGAGCCCATAGCAATTCTATGGGATTCAACACACAGTAATATGGAGGTCATCTTAAAACCATATGTCCATTGTTAGTGGCTAATTTATCTACAATACGTTCTTTAGTTACAACTTTTGTTTGAAGAACCTGGATTAGTTGATCTTTGGTGTAATGATCCTCAAATATAGGTCTTCCGCTATTAAAAATTCTTGATTTCATCCTTCCTACTCAGTTTGGTTGGAATTTTTTTAATGCATCTGGAGTGATATCATGCATTGCCCATAACAATCACGCTATTTTTTTTTTAAATTTGGGTGTAATGTATTCTCAAACCACGATTCAAAAAGCGTCCCTTCGATGTCCTTGGTGGTAGTCTAGAGAACTGTCTTTAATACTTTTGGAACTTTTAACAATAACGCATCGTTCACCCATCCATGTTGTCCTCCGCAATGTAATATGCAAATTCGCTTGCGTCTAGAATGGGGTACATCTATTTGGCATTTTCTTGTACCGTTTGTCCAGGCTTTATCTATCGTTTCGTGAGAATCAAACCAAGTCTCGTCCAGATAATAAATTTCTTGACACTCACTGCGGGTATTGTGAAATTTTTTCGATATATTCATTCCTTCATTTTATTAGGCGACTACTTTCCATATGGTTTGTCTCTTATTGACAGTTTTATATTTAAAACTATTTTTGGTCAAAAATCTTCCCAAAGTCTTTGTGGAACAATCATCAACAATATGTTTTTCTTTAATTTTGCCATGATATTGTTTAGTTTAGGCAGAACTTTAGCTGCATACATATTATATATTGTCTCACTAATAGGTTCCATGAGGTGAGGTTGAATTGTTTTAGAGCTTCCCCAAATCCTTTCGTGTTGTTCTACTTTTAAAACCTGCCTTTATTAAACGGTACACTGTTGCACAAGAAATTTTGTAAACCGCCGTTTGCTTAACAGCTTCATATTTGGTCATTTTTAAAGAAAGTCCATCAAATACATCAAACACCATATTTTGTTCAGCTACACACAATTCTTCCTTTGCTGAGTACTTGGCCCCGCACCTTCATCTTCTAAGTTATCCGTAGATTCATTTTCGTCAGGTAAACGAACATCACTTTCCTATGGCCACCAGATATTTTTCTTTGATAAAGACTAAATATATCACAACACTTTTTTTCGACAAAACTCTGGCTGAAAGAACCACAAAATACACTGCTTAAGAATGTCTAATTCCGTTATTTAAATATTATGACAATGATCCCGCTCCATTTAATTATTCTACGAAAATGTATTTATTAAGTAGTTAGGCATTACCGGAAATATAAAATGACTCTGAGATAGCGCGTTTTAGGTCAACCAATTTCTCTTAATTATTTTTAAGTGTTATAAACAAAGACATCATATTTTTGATAACATTTCACAAAAATATTTAATGCCGATGATTTGGAATAAGTTTTACTTCTTTTTGTGTATATCAATAATAAATAAATGTTCATTGACGAACCCACAAAGAATTCTATCAAGTCAGCTACGTATTTAGATTCTCCTAAAAGTTCTTTTAATGTTTTTGGAAAGTGATGATATAGTCTTTCCACTGAGTATATTGGACACTCAATCAAAATGTGCTTCACTGTCACATTATATTCACAAACAAAACACACTGGTTCCTCTTCTTTCTTCAACAAGTATTCATGTGTTGTAGAAGTGTGTCCTAATCTGAGACGTGTTATTAGGACTTGATGTAGTCGCTTTGAAGGCCAGAAGTTCCATGGAAGGACGGAAGATTTTTATTTCTATCAATTTAGTGGTGCTTAATAGTATATTGCGACATTGTTTACTGCTAAAAACCATTGTTCCGATGAATTTGTAAAAACATTTAAACAAACTAATAATTCAAAATTCAACACTGCTCCGGTAATTTTATTTGAATGTTGGATAAAGGTTAGTACAACTCTGTAATATCTCTCTAGGGGTCTGTGTTACAATAGGTATCAATAGCGGATTATCAACAGGTTGGTCTATAAAATTTCGCATAGATCTTGTCCCTCACTATATTTTCAATACTTAGTCATGCAATATTTGATGTTTACTTAGCTTATCACGTGACGAAGGTTGGCTTTATATAATAGAAAATATCGTTTTAAACTGTGACCTATCTTTAGTAATAATTAATTATGTAAATTATATTTATTTTAAATTGCTAAACTTAACTTAATTATTCAATGCACTACCTATTCAAACAATTCAATCTGTAAAATATAAACACGACATATCTAAATACGCCAATGTATTAAAAGTTATATTTCTTTTTATTTAAGGTATAATTCCTCCACCGGAAGATGACAAACTCGCTCCGTGCTGGGAAAAAAGCACCGATGTCTTCCCGAAACCTTCAGGAAACCTAACGGATACCGAAAAACTCAGTTCTAAGTCCGATTGCGAAGGTGGAGGAGGAAGTATAAGATGTCGAACGAGGTCTCGAAACGCTGTTAGTACTTGTGGCGAAAAAAGTATAGACAGGTTGTACTTGAGGGCCGCAGCGAATGCTAAAACGAAAGGAGTTCGACATACTTTGTTAGTCATTATTACAGACTTTTCAGGAAGCGGGGATAATAACATTTCAGTGCAAAAAGGGGATGTCGTGTTTCTTGTAGACGCTAGTGTCAAAGGTTGGTTTTATGTGAAAAGTAAAGAGGGAGGAGAGGGATATATACCAGCTGTTGTGGCTGGACACGGGTTTCTGTAATTTATTGTAATATATTTATTTATTTCAAATAAAAGTTTTTAATAAAAATGAATTAATTGACTACTGCTGTTAATATTTATTACTATATGTATTTAAATCTATAAGAATCTATAAGAAATCAACGTTAAATTTAATATAGTTATGCCTACAGATCTCATAGAGAATATGAGTACACAATATGTGCTTTATTAGATTAAAAGTATACGAAGGAAAGAAACCAGACTTGCAGTTTAGCAGGTAATCATAGTATTTCCAAAATCGTTACTATCAGTCGATCAAGCGTAATATATCTATCATTGAAAGAACAAATCCAATATATACAATTGAAGGGCTTAATGTGAAACAATGACGAGCCACACATGAGTTCAAAAAGAGTTAATGCTATGCACGATTAAAGTAATAGTATAACAAGCCACTAAAAATTTTGACGATTTTAGCAAGAAAAATACTGAAGTTGATCCTGACTATGTACAATCTAGAAGTGACTCAAATGATGAAAATACAGCGGTATGTAATTTTTTTGTTAAACGTGGCTTGTCACATTATTAAAAGTCAAGATTAAAGTATAATTGTAGTGGCTTGTTATATTATTGCATTTTGTTGTAGGACAATGAACAAGGTCCGTCAAGAAAAAGGACAAAACCAAACACACGCGGCTAACTACAAGTCGATGGAGACAAAGAAATGAACACTCTTATTCAAGATCAAAAAGAAAAATTCAACGAAATTTAGGGCAATCATATGTAAGCGACAAAACGAAAAAAAAAAGTGCCTGGTTGAGAATTGGGACCGCCTTGCAGTTGCACAAACAAGTGTGGGGAAAAGCTTCAGGGCCACGAGAGCAATATTTTTAACGAGACTTGGAACCTTGGTTCATGGGAGTTGCAAAATAGCTACTTATTCGGATGTACAGATATTGTTAAGAAGAAAAGGTCCTACTGAAAGAAGCAAAAACATTAAGAATCGCATAGAAACTGCAATTCAGTCTACTCCATTAATGTTAATGCTGAAACTACACGTGTCTGTAAAACAGAATTTTTAAATATCCATGGACTTCGAGCTTCTAAGTTAAATAACATTGTTCGCAGGAAGATAGAAGGAAATCTAGTGCCAGAAAGAGGCAACAGTGGAAAGCATACAAACCTTGTGAACAAAATATCTGATTCGGAAATACTAGGTGTTAAAAACCACATACATTCGATTCCAAAGTATCAAAGTCACTTCAGTCGACAAGACAACATGAATAACGTTTATAAAGTTTACGGGTAGCGGGTTGATACTTGTCTGCGATTCCGGCAGGGAATAGATCTACTTCAGGAATACCAAACCTGACCACGCGAGCTCATGGATTTCCCCAGCCTCCCATCCCCGGGGAAACCATGTTCAAACCCAAAGCATTCCCATCTCCACCCTTTCCTCTCACCACTTCCAAACCAACTCGCCAACACGCACTAGCCAAGCGAGGGAAGAATCCCTGGAAAAAATCAGGCTACTACAAAGAGCGACAAATGCATATTACTTTATACAATGTTAGAACTCATATCACCAGATGATGGAACTGGAGGAAGAGCTGAAAAACATAAAATGGGACATCATCGGCCTCAGTGAAATAAGACGAAGAGCAGAAGCCCAAATTACTCTTAAATCAGGACACGTATTTCATTTTAGAGGTGAAGAAGACACTTCAAATGGTGGAGTAGGATTCATTATACATAGAAAAAGCACATACAAAATATAGTTGAAATTATCAGCTTAAGCCCTAGGATTGTATATAAAGTTTATGAGAACCTAGAAACAGCGTTACATGCTACACCAGCATATTACACAATAATTATGGGCGACTTTAATGCGAAAATGGGGTTTAAACAAGATAATGCAGAAGATGCAAAGATTGCTGAACTTCTTACACCAGGAAAATTTATTCATGATGAACTCTTTTTTCGATAAAAAGCCTCAGAGTAAATGGACATGGATCAGCCCAGATGGCAGTGTCAAAAATGAAATAGATTATATCATAACAAACAGAAAAGAAATAATCAAAGCCATCGAAGTACTCAACAAATTTTCAATAGGAAGCGACCACAGATTAATCCGAGCTAAGATACTATTAAATGTCAAATTGGAAACAACAAAGATGATCCTAAAAACAAGAAAAAAGAAATGGGTTCTCCCAGAAAACAACGACCTGTATGAAGATTCACTAACCAGACATATACTAGACTTGCAAGACGAAATAGAAGATGTAGATCAAGCAGATGATGGCATAATGAAGGCTCTAAAAGAAACGGAAAGGGAGTGCTGCACGACCGTTCTGAACGATAAGGAAAAATTAAGCCAAAATACTAAAAAGCTAATAGGTAAAAGAAGACAGCTGACGTCAAAAACGGCTCCAACTACACAACAATGAAGAAATTAAATAAAGATATCCACCGGTCAATCCGAAAAGACGTAAGAGAAAACAATGCAAGAGAAGTAACTAAAGTAATTCAAGAAAACAAAAGTTTAAAAGTTTTGAGGCGAAATACGAACATCATAGCCAACAAAAATATGTACAAAATAAAAAACAAAGATGGAAACATTACTACTAATAGAACCAAAATCCTTGAGGTTGTCGAATCCTTTTATCGCGAAATGTATGAGAGCACCGACGGAAGGCAAAATCAGCCCCTGTCAAAAATTACAAACCAGGGATCAGAATTAATGCCAGAAATAACTGCATACGAAATAAAAACGGTACTATTAAAAATAACAAATCCCTTGGCGATGACGGAGTAGTGATCCAAGCAGTCAAACTAGGTGTAAATAAAATTATCCAGGCTTTGGCCAAGCTTTTCACCGAATACATATACCAAGGAAAAACTCCTTCTCAATGGAATAATGCGGTCATTACTTTATTGAGGATAGGTCGGTACTGTTAGAATCCCATTTCAGAAGTGGTATACCATGATCTTCAATATATTTTAAACTTTTTGATGTATGGCAACCTGCTATTGAAAGACACAATCTTCCGCTGATGTTAAACTTTGTTCAACAATCACTAAAAGAGATTCTTCTAAAATCTTCAAATATGTGTCAGATTTTAGGTACGATCCCATCGACAAATCCTTCCCCATATCATGACAGCGCAGGAAATTTGACTTTTCTCTTGAGACAATCAATCGAGACGAAAATCTTCATTTTTTCTGCGAATAACGCGAGAATATTTATATTCTTTTGACAATTTTAATCTATTTTTCTTTTGTTGTAATGTTAAAAATGGCTTTCCCTTAGCCTGAAACAAAATGACATTTTTCACACGATTACTACTAATTTTTTTCAACTATAAAACTTACTTTGTAAGTACCAAATTATAATTTGTGGGACTCTCGGTGATACGCTGAAACGTGTCTTCCAACAGCGTCACTCCACAAAACACTTAACTCTGGGATAAGTTGCTCAGCGATATTCCATTATAAATGCGTCTTAATGCTGTTCCATCTCTTTCATTTATTTTACTTTTTCCTACATTTTGTATGGAATAAATCAAGTGCTCGATTTTCTCTTGTGAGAAGTTTCGTTATAACAAAACCATTCTTCATAGCTGTTCTACATATCCGTGGACAGTATTGTGGTATTGAAGCCCCTCAAACGAGTGTTTGCACTAAGTTTTGTTCTTTCAATGTACTCACAACTATGGGGAATATGGAATAAACCATAAATCTCCAGGATATTTAGTGGATCCTTTGTTAGCAG
The DNA here is from genome assembly GCF_040954645.1 of Diabrotica undecimpunctata. Classification (NCBI taxonomy): domain Eukaryota; kingdom Metazoa; phylum Arthropoda; class Insecta; order Coleoptera; family Chrysomelidae; genus Diabrotica; species Diabrotica undecimpunctata. Next base: position 3,790 of record NW_027314171.1, on the reverse strand, counting down.
TTTGATTGACGTAGCAGTTTGTGTGCATTATTTTACAGTATATTCTGTGGTCAAATTTTCCGTTGGATTTTTATTCTACTAGAACGTTCAAAAATAAACCAAAACAATGACTTTTCGTCCACTAATGTAGGAATTGTTCAAATTTCTCCATAGAAAAGTTTGCAATAATCGGACTTAACGAACTTCATTGTCGTTCTATCATTCTGTCAGTAACATAATTTCAACAGGTCTAGGGTAGGATAGCTCTACAATATTTTCAACTTTACAGTTTTATAAAAACTTTTTTATTTAAACATATTCAATACATAGATAATTGTTGGTTCTTATACATAAAATTACTACACAAATCAATCTTTGGACTTGAACCTGCCAAACATAATATTTTGGAAGGTTCTTCTTGATATACTGCGCTATATATAGTAACTGACGATACAGGTATTTCAGCAACTATTTCTCCCCCAAAAGACATTTGAATGAAAAGCTTGGATCTTCCGCCAGCTAGAATTTTTTCCTTGTGAATATCAGCCACATGAATGCCTCTGTCATCTATTGGAAAGACAGTCGAGTTTGATAAAAAACGGTAGTGCCACAATGACAACCTAGGGCCACCTCCACATAACTAAAATTGAGACAATTTATTAATCAGTTTTAAATAAAAGGAGTGAACAAATATGATATTAACTATCAACTATTTTGGGGAGGCTATGTGCTAAATATCGAATTTTACTTGGGTACTTGTATGTTTATTTTGGCATATAGTTTCAAAATTGTAAGCACTAAGTACACAAGACAAAAATTAAGACAAAGACAAAGTTAATAAAACATTTTTGTTGTATTTGAAGTTTTAGTAGGAAGGCCAAGTAACAATAACTTACCACATAATCTTCATTGGCACTGACAGATCCAATCCATTTTCCTAATTCTGGCCTTGCTACTTTATCATTTTTATGGGGCTCTATTGAGTGTGCTACCTTATAGGTTTTAGTATCCCATATGTTTACAACACCATCCTCAGCGCCAGAAATAAAATCAGAGCCTCTGTAAACATAGTAGAAAACCTAATTAGAAATTCAATGCAAATTAAAACTAGTGGGAAGACAAAATCAAGATACCAGCACAGCATATATCTCCATATGTTAACACACAAATCTATTATCCAAATGAAACGTGCCACAACGAAGAACATTGGTAGAACAAAAGTACTCAAACCAGCTATTCATATGAGTCTTATACGGTGGATTAAATATTTCTGTCTGAAAATAAGAAGGCTAATATTAATGCATAGGCGGAAAGCAAGAACACTTCCCTCAAAGGCACAAAAACATCATCCACGCAGTGCAGTAGAGAGAACATCAGTGGTATCTAGGAGGAAGGGGCCATATGGACATAGGTGAACAACTAGATAAACAGGTTGCTAATTTAAAAACCTATTTTCAAACGCAGACTAAGACATCTAATTTACATCGCGCAATTTTCGCAGTAGATGACATAATCCAACATCTTACCGGGGGCTGCCAACCGTTTGTTGGTACTTACTCAGTATAAAGAATGTCATGACTCAGTGGGAAAGATTATTCACCGGGAATTAGCCAACAAACTGGGACTCTCCAAACCGACCATCTCCCTTATTATCAATACATCCCTGATAGAATGCTTGATAACGACAACTAAAAGCTATACTGGGACCGCACTGTGGCGCATAATAGACCGGATCTCATACTAATTAATAAACTTATTAGGCAAACAACACTAATAGATGTGGCGATACCTAACAATATCCTGTGGATTAAATACAACGAAAATATCACCAAGTATAGAGATCTAGAAATACAAATAAGGAGACAGTGGAGATTGAAAAGTACCCAGACATTACGTATTATTCTATCTACTACTGGTGATATTCCGAAAAATCTCCTAGAAAACATAAAACAGCTGGGTCTAAGTGAACACCCGTATAAGACCATGCAGAAAGCTGTGCTACTCTAGACATCCAGATGTGTACGAAAATGTTTGGGAGATACTCCAACATACCAAGTCAGTACCTAGGGCTTGATAACACGGAAAGAGTCCCACCAGAGCTCAATCCTTTTGATACAGTATCTAGGATGAGTGAATTTTCCCCTTAGAGGTAGTGTGAGCCATATGGCTAAATCAGGGATGCATATGCATAGAGAGAACAACATTACTGCGGTATCCAGGGGGTAGAGGATTACAGACTAACCAGTGGCACATCATATATCGGATCTCATACTAATTAAAAAAACTAACTAGGCAAACAATACTAATTGACGTGGCGATACCTAACAACAATAATCTGTCAATTAAATACAACGAAAAGATCATCATGTACATGCAAAGTACTCAGATACCTAATACCTATTATTCTCTCTGTACTGGAGTAAATCCGAAGAACCTCCTAGAGAACACAAAACAGCTGGTCTTAGTTAACAACTCTATAAAACCATATAGAAAGCGATACTGCTGTCAACATACAGATGCTTAAGAAAATTTTTGAGATATACTCTGACGTACCAAGTCACCAAGGGCTTAAATCGGAATACGATAAATAATACACCATGGAAATTGGAATTAATTAATTTAAAATTGTAAAAATAAAAACAAATATACATAAAGCATTACAATCAATAATATATAACATAAAAAACAGCAATACAAAAAAAAAGAAATGCCCATATATCAAAGTTTACAAAATATCTTAGATATTTTTCAAATGTGTATACTATATCACAAAAAATGAAGAAGTCTTATAAACTCCTATAAAATCTCAAAGCCTAATAAGACTATCTAATCTAATAACATACATGTAATGTAACATAATATTATATGCTAACTATGTTAGACAAACAATGTCACATCATCATTATTCTGGCTTTATAACCCTGCATGGGTCCTAGCCTCCTTAAGAATTTCTCTCCGGTTGTCCCTATCCATCACCTTCCTCCACCAAACATGTATTCCAATATTTATCATGTCTTCATCGATGTTTTCAACGAACCTTGTTCTGGGACTCTGAGATAGCGCGTGACCAGTGGGTCTATCAAGGAGCATTTTTCTAGCTTTTGCATTTTGTTCCATCTAGCATTTTATTCTATCCGCATTACAAACCCTATCCACCTCAGACCTCCTATTTTAATATGTTTTATGAAGACAAAAAATATGGAATACCCAACAAATAAACAATACAATATATAGATTACTACTTATATAGTATTTGTCAAAATCTAGAAATCTTAAAATTTGTATCTTAAAATCTAAAGCACTAATCTAACTCAAGAAATATTTTATTTATTAGAACATTTGATCATAATATATATTAGGACAGAACAGCAACAATAAAAATATAGGTCAAATAATATCAACAAAGAAAGGCATATACAAAATACTGTTTTACCATTTGTGATAGATCTAAATCACTATGGCCAACTACAAAACTTCCAGATTTCCAGTTAGTCATTTTTAAGGTTTGAGGTCTTGTTCTACCTGCTCCATATATCTCCCCCATTTTCTTGGGGGATAAATTTTCCTGCATTTATTCTACATGACCTATTCAACAGTCTTTGAATTTTCATAGACGTGTGATTTTCTATTACTATTATCTTTTAGATCCTTTAAGAACACTCTTTCATCCACAGTCTGTTTTTGTTTTTGCAACATTGGTCAGCTACTTTCTTTTTTCTTTATAGTCATTTCGGTGATGTTCTTCTTTATTTGATATTCATTTAAGTAAGTATTTCTTGCTTGGTTTTTCTGTTTACTCTGAGATAGCGCG
>NW_027314170.1:0-17167 GCF_040954645.1 Diabrotica undecimpunctata | reverse complement strand
ACGCGCTATCTCAGAGTAAGTGAAAAAACAACTCCAAAATCATCGAAATGAAAGGTGGGACTCCTATATCGAAGAGTTAAATCCAAACAAATCTGCGTTCTGGAAACTATCAAAAATCCTACGAAAAGACAAAAAACCCATACCCCCTCTACATGGAGTAAACGGGATTGTCCACACAGAAATCGAAAAAGCAGAAGTCCTAACAATATGCTGAAACTAAGATATTTTCCAGACAGATGGAAGGAAGCTCACATAATTATGATTGCTAAGCCAGGGAAAAATGGCACATTTCCTCAAAATTACAGACCAATCAGCTTACTATCATCAATAAGCGAGATTGCGGAAAGAGTAATTCTAAAAAGACTGAACGAAGAGTCTCAAGCATTACGCACCATTCCAGAAGCTCAATTCGGTTTCAGAAGTGAACACTCCTGTGAATTACAGGTATTAAGACTCACAGAATTCATAACTAAAGGATTTAATGAAAAGGCATACACAGCAACCGCATTTCTGGACGTCAGTAAAGCATTTGACAGAGTCTGGCACAAGGGACTCATTTACAAAATGAATTCATTGGGATACAGCGAGGCAATGACATGTCTCCTTGCGTCATACCTAGCTAACAGAAGGTTCCGGATTCGAATAGGGGCAACCCTGTCTGAAGTCGGAGCCCTGGAAGCGGGTGTGCCTCAGGGTGCCGTGCTGTCGCCATACCTGTATACCATCTATACGGCCGACACGCCAACAGAACCCGGATCTCTGTTAAGTCTTTACGCAGACGACACAGCAATAGCGGTTAGCTGGAGAAACCCGGATCATGCAGCTAATCACCTGCAAAGAGCACTAAATAGATTTCAACGATGGTGCATAAAATGGAAAGTAGCCCTAAACCCAGACAAAACCCAGGCTGTAATGGTTAGTCATAGAAGAAGTGTACCAAACCGTGAAATCATGATAGACAACACCCCAGTAGAATGGAGTAACCAGGCAAGATACCTAGGAGTGTTACTCGACAAGAAGCTAACATTCACGGAACATGTCAATCAACAGGTATACAAAGCCAAAGCGCTGAAAAGTCAGCTCTCAACGCTCATAGGCAGAAGAAGCAAACTAAGATTTAAAACTAAAATCAGGGTTGCAAACAGCATCATCATGCCAGTCTTAACGTACGCCTCAGCAGCATGGGGACATACCTGCAAGTCGAACAGAATGAAGATTCAGAGATCTCAGAATTAAATCATACGAGACGCCTTAAAAATACCAAAATACGTACCTCTAAGGTACGTATTTAGAGACTCAGGACAAACCAGGATCTTACGGACGCTAGACGAAAGAGCATATGATATATTTAATGGACTAACAAACCACCCTAGTAGAATGCTAAGAGAGCTGACGAACTACAACGAAAACATCAGGACGGTACACAGAAGACCAAAGCAGCAAATAGCAAGATATAGGGAGATCCCAAACGAGTAACAAAGGATGTAATGGTGCATAGTCGTCAAAACCTCAAGATAAAGAAAGATACGATACCGACCAAAAAAATCTCTGGCGAGAGGGTACGCTTTTTCTTTTAGGTTTTTAGGTTTTTAGGTAGTCATAAGTCCAATATACACCGGGGTGAGTGAGAGCAGTATACACTTGGGAATGCGCACCCCAACACACGCACACAAATAGGATTAAGGAAAAAAAAAGGAAAGAATTGTTGCCCAGGCATATTATAGTTCCAAAGCTCCAAGGAAGTCCACAAAAGACAAAAAAAATAAAAACAAAAAACAAAAAAACAAAAAAAAAACAAAAACGGTCTCCCTATCTAAATCACTTTGGATTCATCCAATTCTTAAATCTTGTTCACTTTACATTTTTGTAACTTTCATATTTAACACAGACCAAATATGGAGGGCCCATTTGGCTCTACATATACCGTTTCAACGGACTAGGCCCCTAAGGCGGATCAGGTGAATACTGATATTCTCGCGAAATCCGAGCACTGAGGTCTTGTGCGGCATACAAGGGCTCAATGGCCGGACCCTACTCGGGTGCTCAGAGTTATATGCTTTTGAAATTTTTCCCAAAACTTTAGGACCAATGAAGCTTATGATTCGATTGAGATGACACATACATTTAGTCATCGGGCATCCACGAATGGCAAACTGTACAACATAGTAACAGAAAACGCAAAATTAATCCTCCGACACCAACAGAAAACGAAGACACAGTAGTAACCAGCAATAAATTTCAGATTCTACAAAAGGAAAACGAAAACGACAGCAATAACAGTACAGAAAATATCAACGAAACTCCAGCAACCTCTAAACTCCCACCAATTTTTATATTTGGTGTTACCGAATACAATAAAATGGTTAATAGCCTATCGGAAGTAACAAAAACAGAGACATTTTATTGTACAGCATTTAAAAACAACACAATAAAAATAAATTCCCGAAACTCAGAAACATACCGAAAACTGGTAAGACATTTAAACAGCAAAAAAATTGTGTATCATACGTACCAAATGAAAGAGGATAGAGCATACAGAGTTGTAATTCGTAATCTACATCATACAGTGCCCATTAATATAATAAAAAGCGAAATAGAAAAACATGGGCATTTAGTACGCAATATTGTAAATATAAAACACAGAGTGACCCACTAATGATGTTCAACGTCAATATAGAACCTAATCGAAATAATAAAAAAATATATGAAATTCAATTTATAACCAACGCGAAAATAGTTATTGAGTCACCGTATAAAAAGAATAATATTGTCCAATGTACCAGATGCCAATTGTATGGACACTCTAAGACATACTGCAATAGACCTTATCACTGTGTCAAATGTGGAGGCAACCATATTTTATGTCAGCCGATTAAAAAAAACCTAGAGACACACCTGCCATATGTGCTCTCTGCAATGGAGCACACACCGCAACTTACAAAGGATGCATGGTATATAAAGAGTTAATTAGCAGTAGAAACAGAGCAAGAGGAGTTACATCGCACACTCCAGTGAACAATCAACTGCAATATAACAGAAATACAGTACAAAATAATCCGAACTTAAACAATCAAAATCACGCGACTTACACACAAGCAACGGGTGGAACAAATGTAAATAATTTCCATAAAAATACGAACTCATACAAGCAAAATCATGCAACTTATGCTCAAATAACCAGTGGAACACATGTAAGTAATACAAACAGTAACATTTTAGAGATGATGAAGAGTTTCCTTAACGAATTCAAAGCTATGTTTTCATAACTAATAAATCAAAATAGCGTGATCTTAAACATGCTTTCCACAGTAATAAATAAATTTAGTAATGGAGCTTAAGTCACTACGAATTGCACAATGGAATGCCAACGGCCTAGGCAACCATAACACAGAAGTTACTAACTTTCTTGAACACAAAAAAAATTGATGTTCTACTCATATCGGAAACCTATTTCACTGACAGAACGATGTTTAAGATCCCTCATTATTTTATTTACAACACCAACCATCCTGATGGAACAGCACACGGTGGCGCTGCTATTATTGTACGTAACACTAACCACACTATAAGGAAATACTGTATCAGACGGAAAAAATACAAGCTGCAGTAATCTACCTGCAGTAACCTGCAGTAACCTGCTGGCCATAAGATCCAAACAAAATCCCAGATCTACTCGACTTCTTTATCCTCCATAGCATCGCCTTAAATTATTTTGACATACAAGCATCCTGGGATCTGTCCACCGACCATACCCCCATAATTGTCACACTATCTACGCAAATTATAAAACGTCCGAATATCCCTAAGTTGACAACATCAAAGACCAACTGAAATGTATTCGAGTCTTACATAAATGAAAATTTAAATATAAATAAATATAGATTAAACCAACCAGACGATATCGATAATGCTGTGCTTCTTCTCACCCAAACTATACATGCAGCAGCTGAAATAGCTACCCCCCTCAGAATGACAAAGAACCAAGTGACACCAACATACCCGTATATATAAAACGTCTTGTTGCACAAAAAAAAAGAGCCAGGCGCATATGGCAAAGGAGTCGCAATCCTATAGATAAAAATGAATACAATAGATTAACACGGCAACTTAAAACTGCTCTACAAGACACGAGGAATGATACATTTGAACTATTCATCAATAGCCTGTCAAAAGAAGACCACAGCATCTGGAAAGCAACGAAATCATTCAAGAGGCCTACACAGCACATACCACCTCTAAGGAAAGCCGATGTAAGCTGGGGAAAAACTGCACAAGAAAAGGCATCAATCTTTGCTGAACATCTCTCACACGTTTTTGGTTCACCTGAACTTAATAACAATAATAATGAACAAGTTAAAAACTTCTTAGACACTGCATGCCCAATGATGCTACCAATCAAATGCTTTACTTCTAATAATGTGAAAGAACAAATTGCTAGATGCAATAACTAAAAAGCTCCAGGCTTCGACATTATCACTGGGCTAATATTAAAAAAATTACCGAGAAAAGCAATTGCCCTACTAACAATGACCTATAATAGTATCATAAGATTAGCCTACTACCCGATTAATTGGAAGTTTGCACAAATAATTATGATTAGTAAACCAAATAAACCACCAAATATTACTACTTCATATAGACCAATCAGCTTACTTCCAATAATGTCAAAAATCTTAGAAAGACTTCTGCAAGACTTCTGCTCCAAAGATTCTCAGAAGACATCGAAATTAATTCAGTGATCCCAACATACCAGTTTGGTTTCCGCGAAGCTCATTCAACTCTACAACAGTGTCATAAGATTTTTAAAAACATTAATGTATGCCTCGAAGAGAAAAAAATTTGCACTGCTGCCTTCCTGGATATAGAACAAGCCTTCGACCGTGTTTGGCATGACGGTCTCCTGTATAAACTTAAGTCATTTTTTCCCACTCCTCACTATCTACTCTTAAAATCATACCTCACAGAACGTCACTTTCAAGTCAGATTCCTTACAGAAACCTCTCATTACTATCCCATAAAATCCGGTGTCCCTCAAGGAAGTGTCCTGGGTCCCCTCCTGTACCTCATATACACTGCTGATATCCCAACAACAAATACGACCACAGTAGCCATGTTCGCAGATGATACCGCCATAATATCCATCGATGATGACCCCCAAGTAGCATCAGGAAACCTTCAAATACACATGAACCTACTACAAGAGTGGATGAATGGATGGACAATCAAAGTTAACCATACTAAGTCTAATCAAATTACATTCACCAACAGGAACATCATATGTCCGAGAATCAGACTGAACAACATATGTCTACCAGTAAAAACACAAGTCAAATACCTGGGAATGACACTTGATCAAAAGCTCACTTAAAAAGCACACATCTTGGCAAAAAAAAATCCAAATAAACATGAAAATACGTCAAATGAATTGGCTAATAGGCCAAAAATCACAGTTATCTACAGATAATAAAATTCTCTTGTATAAGTGCATAATAAAGCCTATATGGACATATGGAGTGCAACTATGGGGCTGTGCAAAGCCTTCTAATACCAAAATCATTTAGAGGATCCAATCAAAAATACTCAGAATGATTCTCAGAATGAAGCAAGACAAGTACACCTCCAACCAGAAGTCAGACGAAGATTGAAGAGACAGTGGCCAACAGACTTTATTCACTAATTTCAATTTTAATTTTAATTTTCATTTCAATTTTAGTTTCAATTTATAATCCTACATTAATTTTATTTGTTAGTGTTAGTATTGGGAGTGTTATCAGTGGATAATTTCTCCTCTCATGTATTTGCAATACTCACATTTACTAATAGCTTGTAATAGCAGATTGTAAATTTGCAAATTTAATAAAAAAAAACAATATATTTCATAAAACCTAAGACTACCATTTTCTGGTCATCTTCGGGTCTCCGAGCAGGTTAAATTAAAATGCTTAAACAATTACAAATCGTAACTAAAAGAGTTTTATCAGGTATGTTGCAAATAGTGCCAATATTACTTATGTATGGTTTGAGGGAGTATGTAAATAATACTTAAATGCTGGTACAAGGATTGTTGTTAGAACGGCGTGTACTGAACACTTATTTACGCTATAATGTTGTAGTCTTCAACTTCATTACACATCGAACTAAATATATTATGTGGGATGTGTTTTGAAAGGACAATTGGGAAGCAACCTATTGTTGTTATGATTAAGACAAAGGTAATTGATGTTACTGTTTGTTTAACTTAAAGTGATGTAGTATTTATTCAGTTATTTATAATTTAGAGGTATATTTTTTTATGAAATACGAGTTATTTTTTTATTGAAAACATTTAGCTAAATAACTATGATGTAATGCTAATTTAATCAAAATATTTAGGATATAGATAATATCCAAGGTGCTATTCTAAACAAAAGTTAAGTAAATAAATTAGTCGCTATCGGTGTCACACACTGACGACAGAATTATTCATTCAACTTTCTGTACCTCTCCTTATCAACAAAACTCGTGTTAGTGTATATTCTTACGTACTTGGGTACAGTTGTGCGAGTTTTATAGTTATTTTCGGTGCTACACTCCGTAGCGACTAACGGTGTAGCTATTACTTGTTATCATAACTTGCAGATCAGGTAAATACTTATTATTGCATTTTATCGGTAAGTTTTTGTCAATTCTTATTTATAGCTGTCCATTGAAGTCAAACAAAAACGCTTGTTGGAATTATGGGAAATGGTTCCTACCGACAACGATGAAAATTATTTTGATGATGAGGGAAGTGAATACGAAATCGATCAAATTGAGGAACACAATGGCGGAAGTGAATCGGAACAAGATGTAACAGACGAGGAAGAAGAAAGTTCAAGTAATACCTTAGGGTTTATTGGACAAGATAGAATTACCAGATGGAAAGAGGCTGTTCTTCCGAGAAATGTTAGAACGAGACAAGAAAATTATGTAGTACGTTTTCCGATGTCGAGATTACCTACACGTAGCTTAAAGGCTCCCAGTGATATTTTAAAATATTTTGTGAATAACGCTATGTTCGAAATGATTGTGGAAAGTACGAGCAAATATATAGAGTCAATGAGAAATAACCTTGTTCGTGATCGGGATGCTAGACACACTAATATATTAGAATTTATCCTTCGGTATGAGATTCGATGACAAAGCAACTTGTGAAAACCGACTAAAAGAAGACAAGTTGGCTCCTATATAAGGTTTTTTCGACACTTCTGTAACTCATTGTAAAAGTGGATACAGTCTTTCCGAATATGTCACCATCGATAAGATGATACCAGGATTTAGAGGTAAGTGTCGATTTCGTCAGTATATTCCATCAAAACCGAACAAGTACAGCATAAACATTTTTGCACTCTCGGATGCTCAAATGTTTTATACGGCTAATTAAGAGGTATACAACAACCTGAAGCACGTTTTAAAGTTAGTAATAGACCTAGTGATTCAACGGCTATGTGAAACTATTTATGACTCAGGTCGAATCTAACAATTGATGGTCTAACAAACTGGTTTACAAGTATCGAGTTGGTGAACAAGTTATACGAAAAGAAAATTACAGTAGTGGTAACCATTAGGAAGAATAAAAGGGAATTGCCGTTTAAATTCACAAAACCAAAGCATCCTATAAAATCAAGTATATTTGGTTTTAATCCACATATTATACTAGTTTCTCATATTCCTAAAAAAATAAAAAAACGGGTGTGGCAGTCCAGTGGGACTGCCGGTAGAAGTTATACTTCTATACACGCGTTCGCCGTTACAAATTTATATGGAAGTCAATCTGCACAATCATTACATATTTAATGCTATAGGTAAGAGAGAGCAGAAGGAGAAAAAGAATTAGGTATATGGTGTATCATTTGCTGTATATAAACATTTGACCTGTAATAGGAGTATAGCAAATGAAGGATTGTATCAATATTTTAATGAAAATATATATTTTTATTTTTATATATGTATAAAAGGAGTTAAATGCAAAAAAAAATTTACACATACTCTGCAGTAAAATTCATTGTTTATTTTGTTATTAATATAAAAATTACAATACAATACACTGCAACATAATTCAATATAATAATACAATACAAATTAAAATGCAATATTCATAAGTATTTTAAACTACCAATATATATAACTTACTTTACGAAGATAAAAATAAAAAACCAACAACTCGGATTATGTTGTAAATTTTCATTTTATTTTAAAATTTAGCATTTTTGCGTATATTACATATATTTAATAACATTAACGTGAGGTTTTTAAATATTTCAAAAATAAAAAAGGAAATTCATATTGGGATTCGAACTCACATACACCAGCGTACGAACCAAACACGTAAAAGATTTGCCAATTAGACATGATACTCACGGATTTTAAAATTGACAGTTGTCTGTCATACAGTGAATATTTTGAAATACAAAAGTCTAAAATAATTATGAACATTTATTAAATAATACAAAACATATCACATGAATAATAATATTAATATATATTATATTATATAAGTATATAATATTATATATAATATAATATATTTATAATATTAAATATATATACAAAAGGAACATTTTTATTCTCGAAAGAGAAAATATATCTTATGTCTCTCTCTTACTCATTATCTTACATATGTAATGGTTTCAAAGATTCACTCCCGTGCAAATTTTCAAAGCCGACCGTGCGTATAGAAGTATAACTTCAAAAATATATTGCTTGTATTCTCACTACGTCATGATGATGCAATTTATTATGACAGAGTTAATCAAAATAAACCAGAAATTATCGCCCTATACAATTAAAAAAATATAGGAGTCGACATGGTAGACTCGCTCAGTGCTAACTACAACTGTTCAAGAAAAACAAAGCGTTGGCCAATGAATATATTCTATACCATATTGAATATATCTGGCATTATTTCAATGGTTATCTTTAATGCAAACGATAAGAATGAGAAAAACGTAAAACGACGTGATTTTCTAAGAATATAAAGACTTTTGACCATTTGTTTTGCATAACACAGATTATTGAAAAGAAAATAGCCGTTAATCAAGAAGTACATTTATTGTCTGTAGACCTGCGACAGGCTGTTGATAGCGTACCACATTATAAATGATGGGAAGCGTTAGAGAGAACAAACATAAGCACGAATTAAATAAATGCGACAAAGGAACTGTACGCTAATGCTAACTCAAAGGTAAAGGTTGGAAATAATCTGTCAAGTGGTTTCCAAATGAATAAAGACCTTAAACAGGGCTGCTGTCTCTCCCCGACAATATTTAAGATTTATCTAGAACAAGCTCTAAAACTGTGGAAGCGCAAATATAGAAATATGAGAATGCCGATTAACAACAATAGCATATACACTTTGTCATTTGCAGATGATCAACTAGTGATAGCACAAGACTATGAAGATATTGAGTATATGACTCGAAAATTAATTGAGGAGTATAAAAAATGAGGACGAAATCAATATCCAAAAAGCCGAGTATATGTGTATCGACGGGAAACAACAGGACTTTATATTGAAAGATGGAGAAATTATCAAACATTATAACACATATAAATATTTACATATGATCATTATAAAAGAAGGCAACGTAGACGACACAATTGAGGAGAAAAACAACCAAGCAAGAAAAGCAATTTTCCTTCTCAATAGTATCCTTTGGGATACTAAAATTAGATAAAAGGATACTTAACAAGTACAAGATATATAACATAATCATCAAAATTATAATTATATACAGTAGTGAAGTATGATAAATAAAGGAAACATACAAGAGAAAACTTGAGGCAACGGAAATGGATTTCTGGAGACGTTCAGTCTCCAGGAAAAGTAAAAAATCTAGATTAGAAAGAGTAACGAACAACAAAATAAGAGAAATTGTGAAAGTAAAACATACAATAGTAGACAATATTGGTACCCAATAACTCAGATGGTACGGTTATGTACAGAGAATGTCTAAAGAACGTCTCCCAAAACAAGTCTTAATGTGAACCCCTCACGGTAAAAAAAAAGAGGAAGACCCCGCCTTAGTTGGAGAGAAGGTATCAATAGAGAAATGAAAGACAGAGACATAGAAGAAGAGTTACGGATGAATCGAGAGGAGTGGCAACTTTGAAGAACGTTTTAAACCGTTTATATATTTATATATATATATATATATATATATATATATATATATATATATATATATATATATATATATATATATATATATATATATATAGAAAAGAAATTTAATCTTTGCAGATTAGTTAAATAGTAAACTCTTAAATATTGGGGAAATCTGCAAGAAATACTCTAATGTGTATCAATTGTTTCGCCGAACGTTTTCGCCAAAGAGAATTAATTTGGCTTCTTCAGGGCTGAAAGAGAATAAATTATAATTAGCTACCATATATTATCTATTAAAACATTATTGATCTTACCGTAACTTAGAATTGTAGAGTTAGAATATTAAAAAACTTTGCTAGTAACATAGTGGTGTTTTTTGTTACTATGTGCAAAAAAAAGTTTTTTATGGTAGCTTCGAACTTGACACGCAAAGGCTTACCCAAGGTTAATCGAAAAACCCAATGCAACTACATTTAAAAGGAGGTAATTCTTTGAAATGTCGGCAATAACTAAATTTTTGATTTTAAATAGTTAAAAGTGAGGTTCTGTTTAAGCCAGAACGCAAGCGCTGACAACTTCATTTCACCTTCCTTCGCGACTAACAATGCTGATCCTGATGTCTTAAGTGGGAACCCAGTCTCTGATACTCCTATAAACAAATATTTTTCATTACCATATTTCAGAGATATCACTCCGGGGTTAACAAGGATTCTGAAAAGTGTTGAAAATAGCTTTGGCAATAATAATAACAACATTAAACTTAATGTAGCTTGTAGATCAGCCCTAACAATTAATAATCTTTATTCTAAGATAAAAGATAAGACTCCCATAGATAGGCTTAGTAATATTGTCTACAACATTCCATGTCTCTCTTGCAACAATTCCTACATCGGTCAAACATCTCAATTATTAAAATCACGTATTACACTACACAAAAGTGATTCTCGACTTCACCCTGACCGTTGTGCATTAGCCAAACATGTCCATTCCACTGGTCATCTCATGGACTATACCAACACCACAATTCTCCACCGTGAGAACAATAAATCTAAAAGAGAGTTCATTGAAATGTCTTATATTTTTCTTAACGATTTCTCCATTAATGTTAAGAGTGACATCAAGAATCTAAGCGATATATACCACCTGTTACTTAAATCAGATACCAAGAACAATACTATATCACAGATTACTAACTTGACTGATATATCCATTAACAACTAACATACCTTTATAATTAATTTTCATTAACAAAAAATATATAACATTCCCTTGCTTTTCTTAGATACGTCTCAATAAGATTCAATAATACATGAACAATATAATATAATTAAATAAAGAAAATCAAAATAATATTTCCCTTTACTGGGATTTAAATTCATTCGTTTTTTACCAATGAACCTTAACGACATAAAGATTCATACCAATTATAATGAAGTTGTCAGCGCTTGCGTTCTGGCTTAAACAGAACCTCACTTTTAACTATTTAAAATCAAAAATTTAGTTATTGCCGACATTTCAAAGAATTACCTCCTTTTAAATGTAGTTGCATTGGGTTTTTCGATTAACCTTGGGTAAGCCTTTGCGTGTCAAGTTCGAAGCTACCATACATTTCAATTCTTATAAAAAACTTTTTTTTGCACATAGTAACAAAAAACACCACTATGTTACTAGCAAAGTTTTTTAATATTCTAACTCTACAATTCTAAGTTACGGTAAGATCAATAATGTTTTAATAGATAATATATGGTAGCTAATTATAATTTATTCTCTTTCAGCCCTGAAGAAGCCAAATTAATTCTCTTTGGCGAAAACGTTCGGCGAAACAATTGATACACATTAGAGTATTTCTTGCAGATTTCCCCAATATTTAAGAGTTTACTATATATATATATATATATATATATATATATATATATATATATATATATATATATATATATATATATATTTATATATATATATATATTATATATATATATATATATATTATATATATATATATATATATATATATTATATATATATATATACATATACATACATACATATATAAAATAAAATTAATATTTCTTGGGTTTTCGTTCCAAAATTAATATTAAATTTGGAACTAGATTATAGTATGCCATTGAAATCAACGTTTTAATAAGTAATCCTTACCTTTGTCAAGATTCTAAAATATACCAGATTAAGATCAAAAAGTTATTGTAAAATATATAAAAAAACTTACCAAAACGTACAGTTGAGACACTTAAATTATTGAGTTAAAAAGAGGTAAGAATTGACATATGATATCTCATGGTTTACTGCCATTAATACATAATTATTTTTACATGGGCGTATTGTTGGTGTTTTCAAAAAGGTAAAGTGGACATTTACAAATGTTATTACTTTTATGGTGTTATACTCTGAGATAGCGCGTTCAGATTGAAATATATTTTATTCACAATCTGTGTATCTTTTTTGTCGTCATTGCTTGCGTTAGTACTTATTTTTATTTCTATTGATTCATATATCTCTCTCTTCTTTTTGTTTTGCTCGGTTGTTAAAATTTTGATTTTTTCGAAGTCAAATTTATGCTTCTTCTCATTCTCATGCTTTGTAAGCGCAGTGATGAAGTTCTTGTCGTATTTGTGAGAACAAATTCTGGATTGAAGCAGTTGACTGGTTTGCCCAATACAGATAACTTCACAGTTAGTACAAAGTATCTCGTAAACAACATGTGAGTTTTTGAATTTTGGAGTTTTTGTTTTTAGATTGGTGAAATATTTATTTAAAAGATTGTTGCTTTTGTGAGCCACTGTTATGTTATGTTCGGCTAAAAGATTCGTTAGTTGCTCAGATAAACCTTTTATATGTGGAAGAGATGTACACGTAGTTTGGATACTGTTGGTTTTATTGTTATTGGTATATTGTAAAATTTATTTAGTCTTAATTTGAAAATAGTTTCGATTATATGTTCGAGATGTGCATTATTTAGAAGTGCATTTTTTGCTTTTTTATTGCAGTTGCAGATTTATTCGTCTTATAGATCTACCAGCAAGACTTATAGTTACAGACTTCTGATGAGAAAATAAATTACAGACTTATTACCTACCAAAACATTAATTTCAATGACACAATAAAATCTAGTTTCAAATTTAATATTAATTATTAAACCTCAGCCCAAGAAATGCTAATTTTATATATATATATATATATATATATATATATATATATATATATATATATATATATATATATATATATATATATAAGTTTGTAAGCACTTTTTGAAATTATCTTTATTATAATTATTATGAAACACACATATATATCTAATATAGACAATGTAAATTTAAAACAAAGTATTTTTAAATTGAAATTCTTATGACACTAATTAAATTATATTAACAAAATTTGGTACCTTTCTGTCACTGAATGCCTAAATGAAACTGTTTTCCAAAATAAAGATTTTAATCACTACTCAATGTCTTTGTTGTCAGCCTCGGTTATCCTTCCTTTTGTGAACTTGCATTGCCAAATACACCACAATGTTTTAATTATCAGCTTCCACCATTTTATAATGTTTTTCTTCTTAATAGCATTTATAAATCGGTAAATATTCTTCCTTTTTTATTGCTTCTTGTTTATTCTTCTTTCTAATAATCTTTTTTTTTCTTCCAATCTCCAATCACCATATACATAATATAATTTTTAATCTCCAACTAATACTCTCTTCCAATCTTCAATCACCAGACATATAATCTAAAACTAATACTCTCTTGATTCTATTTTTCAATCTTTATCTAATATACTTTCCAACTACTGAATCACTGATTACTGACTATCTTGAATACTGCATTAATGACTATTGAATACTGTCTGACCATACTGACTGACTGACTATATTGACCATACTGACCATATTGAATCCAAATCACATCGTATTTATCATTTCAATGTTCCCGAATATTCTTAAAAGAAAATATCTTCGAATCCTTCTATTTCATAGACACTACAATGTTCACGAACATTCTACTCCGAAAAAAGGTTAAATTCTTTTAAAATTAAATTCTATTGACGTCTTATTTTAGATTTCTAGATAATTCTTTACTATTCTATCTAGAAAACTACTTTTCTAAACTAAAATTATATCGAGAATTTTATGGAAATTTAGGCTTTTCAGATCAGGATGTAAACTTATATATAAATTACATCTTAAATTTATTATATATATATATATATATATATATATATATATATATATATATATATATTGTTGTACTTTTGAATGTCCATAAGCAATAAAAAACCGATATACAAATTTTATTACTTAAATAAAAATTAAAATTATTGATATTTCATAAAGACACGGGCATATAAATTTTCAAACATCCTGTATAAGACAAAATATGTATTTTAAGTTGTTCGAAGAATTGTTCATTAGGCCTCAGAGACAAGACTTTTAAATATTATCGATAAGAAATTTAAATAAGTCGGTTATTGTGGAATGGATTTACCCGGAATAAAAGTGTATATAGAAAGTTTGAAACAATAGACCGGGATTTGCGGTGGTTTTTCTATCCGAAAGATTATATCGGTAAAAGTTTATTAACAAAAGACATTGAATTGAGAAACAGGTATCGTTTGTAGCTATTAGTAAGAAATATTTGTAAAGCAGATAGATTTAGTTAGAATAATTAAAGAAGGTTGTTTTCTGGAATTACCCGAATGACGTTTTATAGAGAGAGTTGGTTGGTAACGATATACGTCACAGAGATGTATGATTTTTATTGGTCAATTTTTGAATGCAAGGAGGTTGGTTTTGGCTATGAGATGGGAGAGAGAAAAAAAGGTTAGTTAGTCAGTTTTAGTCGTCCAAGAAGGAAGGAGCTTTGTGATTTGTGTTTGTTTGAAGTCCCGAAGACGTAATTTACCGAGTGTGTTTATTTGCTGTGTAAAAGCTGACCAGTGTGAGGAACGGGGTACAGAGAGATAGAAAACCAAAGGGTATAAGAATATTAAAAGCAGACGAAGCCGGAAACATTTGGAGTTGTAAACAGGCGCGGAGATTGGCTCAAACAGGCTGCATAGACTAACACGAGTTGTTGGGTTGCAGATACAGTGACAGATAGGAGAAAGGTGTACGTCATCTGGACCACAATAGGAGCAGAAGCAGAGAAAGGATTTTTTTGTTGTGGCGTGGCCATAGAATTGCAACGGCAGAGAAGGAAAGGTCAGTCAATTTTCATTAGAGCCGGACTGTGATTTTCATTTATTAATTAAATAAATTGAATAAAGAATAGAGACAGTTAATTTTACGATCACTTAAAAAAAAAGAATTATAAAAAGAGCTTAGTTATAACACATATTACAAATCAATGTAAAATAACATTTGGGTCCATGATAGAAAACAACTTCTCATATATTTAAAGTTAGTATATTGCAAATATTACAGGATTGATTGTTATATAAAATTTCATTAAAATAAAGGACATCTCACATATAGTTCAGTTGAAATTCTATGTATTTTATTCAGGTCATATTACCTATCCCGATTAGGAAGCCAATTGGAAAATATTTTGAATCCACGATCAAAGGTAAATAGTACAATTTAAATAGCCTGAGATTGTAATTAATTAATGCTGATTTATTGTGATTAATTGGAGATTAGATCATTTAATAAATATAGACAGGATTTTTCCTAAGTAAGCAATATAATACAATTTAAATAGCATAACAAAATGGCCCTCAACGTGTAAAGCTTTGAAAAATATTTCTAGTTGGCAAATTTGAAAGGATAGGAGTAGACGAGCAGATATTTGAAAGTTTATATGCCGGGGATAAAGTGAAATATTATGTAAAAATTGAGGACATAAAGATTTATATATTTTTTTTAAGATACAATTTACCATAATTGATTTATTCGTGATATTGACAATTTATAGGTTACTTGAATTATTTGATTGATTTTGACATTTGATATTTTACCATTTGATTTATTTGTGGGATATTGAAATTTGATACTCGTACTCAAGAGTTATTACATTTGAACAGGAAAAGTCCCGTTTGTTGCAACAGACCAGTAGAATTTTATATTTGGCGGGGATATTATTGCACAAATTTCAAAGTTTCATATTTGGCGGGGATAAATAATCTAACGAACATGTCGACCACAAGGAGTCAAAGCAAAACGCAAGAAAGAAAAGAGGATAAGTTAGAAGAGGAAACAATTATTGATGAAGGATCGGATAATGAAGGAAATGTTACAATAATGGAGGAAAGAAAAGAAACAGGGATGTTAGAAAAATTATTAGCTATGATGCAAATACAGACACAACAAATACAAGAATCGTCACAAAAAATGGATAAAAATCAACTGGAAACAAAACACATAATGGATGAAACAAAACAAACAATGGAAGAAAACCAACGGGAAACAAAACAAACAATGAGCAATATAGAGCAGCGTCTGGAAAACTATAAACAGGAAATTAAAGGATGGGTTGAGGGGATAAAGAAAGAACTGATAAAACAAATAGAAGAGATTAATGAAATTAAAAATAATATGAAAGAACAAGAAATGAGAATTAAAGATAATTTGGACGAATTAGAAATAAAATTTGAAAATGCGCTACAAGAAGACCGGAAAGAAACGGAAAGGAGATTTAAATAAATTGCAGAGATGGAGATAAGAGGAGTAGAAAGAAAGGAAGTCATCGTACATAGCACAGAAGACGTAAAAGTACGATTTGGCGGGTATATAAGGAAACTACACCCAGTGCCTTTTATAAATAACCTAAAGGAAAAAGTCAAATACATAGGACCGTTTGCAACAGCAAAGGAAACCATCAGAAACCATCTCAAAGAAGAGGCAAATCTTTGGTTTGTCAGCAAGGAAGAAGAATTGGACAATTGGCAAGATTTTGAGAGAAGATTCTTAAATTATTTCTGGGGAAAAATCCAGCAACTACAAGTAAATAAAGAGTTACAAAATGGAAAATACCATGAGAGGATGGGCGTATCAGAAAAGATGTACGCATTACACTCTGAGATAGCGCG
>NW_027314169.1:0-17169 GCF_040954645.1 Diabrotica undecimpunctata | reverse complement strand
ACGCGCTATCTCAGAGTATACCTACGAACAGATACGTACCTTTCGCTCGTGCTCGTTTTGTTGGATTGTTTGTGATTTCTTCATCATCAAGTTTTACAACCGGTACTGTTGCGTACAGTCAGTAAGTCTGTCTATTCACCAAGAGAGAAGACTATTGTCCTGAATGTTCACGATGCTCTGGTTTCTCAGAATCCCACAAACACTGTTCGCAACATAGTCGAAAGTTGTGCCAACATGACTGGCGTAGGATAGTCAACTTTATATACTTTTCTATCAGAAAGAAAAAAACACGGTATAGCTAACCCAAACACAAACGAACACTTAAAGAGAGGGAAAAAGCCCTATTGAAATTGATGAATTGCCAAAAATGGTATTCGAAGGAAAATTCATGGATTTTTTTTCAAAAAAGAAATACCAAACCTAAACAAAATTTTACAAGAAGTTAGAGACGACCCCGCATTTGCCTCATATCGGACGAACTAAATTATGGCAAGTTTATAAAAGAATTAAATGTCCGGTGGGAGAAATCAGACCGAAAATCACTTTTGATTGACCGGGAGGAGAAGATGATGTTGGAGAAGAAATTATTTCCGGACTCAAGAAAGGCCCATCTTCTACCAGGATGAAACGTGGGTAAACTCAGGTCATACTCTAAAAAAAATTTAGTCAGATAAAAATATATTAAGCTCCAGGCAAGCCTTTATAGAAGGTTGGTTTACTGGTATCTCCCCACCTTCTGGTAAAGGCAGTAGAATAATAATTTCTCATATTGGCAGTGAAATAGGATTTGTTAAGCACGGTTTGTTGGAATTTTCATTCCAAAAGCACAAAAGACTATCACGACGAGATGACAGCTGATGTTTTCGAAGAGTATTTTGAGCAAATGATTGAACAAATACCACCAAATTCAATTATAGTATTAGATAATGCACCTTATCATTCACGACTAGTAGAAAGACTTTTAACGAATGCGTGGAAGAAACAGGATATTCTTGACTGGCTGCGGAATAAGTATCTGCCTTACGAAGATGGAATGGTAAAAGCAGAACTTTTAAAAATAGCCCGGCAACACAAATCTAAGTTCAAGAAATACGTAGTTGACAAAAATGGCGGAAGGCGAAACATTACAGTCTTTAGACTTCCACCCTACCACTGCGAAATAAATCCAATTGAACTCATTTGGGCACAAATGAAAAGTTATGTGGCTAGAAAAAATACGTCATATAAAATACAAGCTGTACGTGAATTGTTATACGAGTCTTTATAACATATTACAAAACAAAACTGGAAAGATGCAGTAAGACATGTAATAGAAGAAGAACAAGTAAACTAACAAGTTAAGTAACTAATAAATAAATGCGACTATTATAAAGATTTAAAAGCGAAATATAGATATATATGAATAATTAAAAAGTTAATTTTACCTTATACTCTCTGTATTTTTTTGAGAATTTACGCTTCAATACCAAAACACTTCTACAGGTTCACCCTCCAAACGCGCTAAATGGATCCGCGGCGTCCGATTTTTAATTTATTCCATTACACACGTTTTTATAATTTGGCGCAAATTACAGGTTGAGTTTAGTATCAATATTTATCTGTGAATCATTAGTAGCGTACCCCAGATAGCAGTATCGCAATTTGCGCCAAAAACATTCTTTTTTTATCTCTCGAAATAATTTGCGGCCCTGACAACCTTAATCCCACCAACGGTCGAAGTATATTTTGTTCGTTTTTTGTATTTTCGTTTGTTTGGTTTTTTATTTTGGATGAAAATTTGATAATGTAATTGGGGAGGACTAATTATGCTGCCGGGTATGATATAAAATGATATCTGTAAATGGAGCAGTTGTTAATATAAATAGTACCAGCAAAAATTATTAAATTAAGTATATAGCCTATACAGCATTACTAATAAACGGTTTTCTATCTGCATAATTTGATTTTAAATTTGATTTTTTACTAGATGTCAATATATATCCGTAAAGCGCCAGAGGCTCTTTATATTCTCCATTATTGGCAGACATATTTATGAAAGAACATGCTAAAAATCCACAGTATCGTAAAGTCATGTAGACGATGTGTTCCCCATTTATAGTTATTTTTATGAACGAGAGAGTAAATTAGCATAATTTTAACTGGTAGCTCCGACCACTCCATGGGCGTGCTCAAGATTAATTGAAAAATTACTTTGAATAATTGTAAAAAATAAATGAATTTATTTCAGTGTTATAAAGTGTTATGTGTATGTAAACAAAAGATGACCTCTTTTATCACACACTAAATTAGAACTGCCTGGCCTACATTAAAAAGGGTTTTAATAATTCACCAGTTTTTTTAATTTTTAAAAATTTACAAAAGAGAAAAAGAGCTTCTTTAAAACCGTCCTAAGGTATGTAACTAGATGAATCAAAATATTAATATAAAACTTACAGTTACTTGTTACCAAATCCAATTCAGATTCAGAAGATGAACTTTCATGAACCACTGATTTATAATCAACTGGCTCGATCATTTTATCAGTTAATATTGTCCAGCTTCCACATTTTTTTCCTCATCTTTTAATAGTGTGATTTACCTGCGTTTTTCCCAGTTTTCAGGTTTTACATTATTTCGTCACGGGCCTCCAAAAACAACTGTTTAACATCATGAATTTTAAAAGTGGTATTTTGTCTTAGAAACTTCACTCTTTATCTGTGCCCATACCAGTTCGATCGGGTTTAATTCACAATGATATGGTGGGGATCTAAGTACTGGTCATTCCACGATTTTTGGCAATTTCATCAATTTTCGTATTTTTTAAATTTTTCTTTATGAAGGGCACACAACGAATAAAGTTCCTTTCTTATAGATCCGGGATGGTACGTAATATTTTTTGAACTCAGCCATTTCTGCAAGTCTTTTTTTAACCACTTGGTTGAGGGGCAGTCCTTCTATAAGTCTGGAGTGATAACTTGCATTATCCATTACTATTACACAGTTCTTTGGAAGAAGATCTATCATTTGTTCGAACCATTCTTGAAAGACATCAGCGTTCATGTCTTCATGGTAGTCACCGGTACGAGTTGATTCAAAAGTTAATAAACCACCTTCAACAAAAACCGTCTGTACTGCCAATGTGTACCTATTTATCAACCTGCGTCCCTTTCCTGATGGTGGGTTTAAACCAGTAGATAAGTTATTTACAAAAGCGTGCCTTTGACTTGTAACAGTTTCATCCTGCCAAAATTTATTTGGTGTATGACCCTCGTTGATCCATGTTTCATCAAGATAAAATATTTTTCTTTTTTGGTTTCTCATTTCCTTTATGGTTCTTAGAAAATGTCTTCTCCATATGACAATATCGCTTCTTTCTAATAAAATAGACTTTCTGGGATTCTTTTTACAGCGGAAGCCTATTTCTTTTAAAAGTTTCCATAACGTACTTCGACTCATTTCTGGGTAATCCATATCATCTCGAACTGAGACAAGAACTTTATCCAATGTTGGAAATTCTTGTCTAAAGAAGAATTCATGCACTTTCCGTCGAAGTCCTTCTTTAAATGATATTCTAATTTGAAATTTTTGGTTTTCCCTGGAGCATTACGTGGCATTTGAAAACTACCACATTTCTCTTCTTTAATAACTCTGTAAATCGTAGATTTCCCAACACCAAGTGTACTGCTAACTAACTCAACGGTCTCATCAACACTTTCACATAAACGTTTGTCTGTAAATGATTTAAAACAATTAAATATTAATGTTTTTTCATTAACTGTTAGAGGACCAATTTTTCGGCGTTTACACGGCACTTCCAAATTTTCCATAAACACTAGTATACACAATAAACTGCACCTTGCAACTGAAGTACCTACTTTTAGTGAACTGTTAAGAATTTTGAATACGCCACTTGGACCTTCCTATATACAAAATGGAAAAAACCCACTATCACATTTTCTGTGGAATAAGTTTAGAAGGTAATTATCTAGTCATTTACTGTCGTAGATTCCTGGAATTAAAGAGAATTAAATGTTTGATTGTTGAAACCCTTACTTCGTGGAATGCACTCATTTCAGATAAAATAAAACGTTTTATTGTATCTAAAGAATTATAACTTTATTTTGGCAAATAGGCAAAGAATTAACTTTATTTTTGCAAATAGATAAAATAAAACGTTTTATTTTATCCAAAGAATTAAACTTTATTTTGCAAATAGGTAGGTACTTATTAAACTTTATTGGTTATATATAACCAATAGAAATAAACATCTTACATTTCTTGCAAATTCATTAGTACCTGTTAACCTCCATCACTCCGACACTGGCAACCTTATTTAGGGATTAGTAACCCTCTCATCTATTGGATTCTATTCTGCTCCAACCTTTATAACCTGGTGGGTCATACTCAATTTAAATATTGTTTTCCTATATACTTCTGAAAACTTGTTGACAAATATCTGTTTTTCATTGAGTCACCCGTATCAACAGTTTGGGGATTTGCATACATAATTTATTGTTTTATTACTCTCTCATACATAAAAATACACTATAGAATCATCAAATCAGTATATGATAGAGCCCAAAATACCTGCTTTAAAGGAAAATACATTTCAGAAAAAAAAACTGCTAATATAAAGATTTTAACAAAAAATCATTATCTACTGTCATTTATAAACGGGAAACTCTTCATGTTAATCGCATTTTAATTACACTATAAACAAAACAACTCTGAATAATATTCAGGTGCTTAAAAACCTACATTAGTTCATAACGTATACCCGTTGATTGGAATTGTTCCTCCAAACATCAGAAGATAAGTGATTTTTGAGATCTTAAAGTAAAAGCATTATGTTTTTGGGCCACGAATGCGACCGTAAAGGTTAAAATGTCGTATAAGTTTGATGATAATATTACAGACCTCGAATAGTGTGTGGAGAGACTAAAACAAACTATAATAAATGCCATCGGTGCCAGCTCAAAAGAAGAAAAAAAAATAACAAAAAAAGAAATATTCAGAGACATAAGCGCGGAACTAAAAGACCTGATCAGGGAAAAAAACAGGAGGAAAAAGAAGAGCTTATCATACCAGGACCCAGAAAGATAAAAGGGTTGCAAACAAGCTAAATAGATAAGTTAAAAAACAGCTACAAAACCATAATCTTAAAAGCTGGGACACCTATATCCAGGAAATTAAATCCAAATAAATCCTCGTTCTGGAAGCTATCCAAAATATTGCGTAAAGACAAAAAACCTATCCCACCACTACACGCAAAAAAACGAAATTGTATACACCGATGAAGACAACGCGGAGGTAATAAAAGATGAAATAGAAAAAGCGTGTAGAAACAACTAGCACCCCTATGAAGATAGCAAAGACAGAAGACTAAAACGAAACCAAGGAAAGAATAGGTTTAACACACACGTCCCCCCGAAGAACTCAAAGGCTAATAAAAAATGTCAAACGCGAAAAAAGCCCCCAGAACCGGACAATACCACAAACAGAGCCCTCAAAAATCTGCCGGCGAAAGCAATTGTATACATCACCAATATCATTAAGTATGCTTAAGTTAAGATAAATTTTTGGACAGATGGAAGGAAACTCACGTAATTATGATCGCGAAACCGGGGAAAAACGGCACATTTTCACAAAACTATGGACCTATTAGCCTACTATCATCAGTAAGCAAAATAGCGGAAAGAGTCATCCTAACCAGACTCAACGAAGAATCACAAGCACTAGGATCTATTCCAAAAGCTCAGTTCGGCTTCAGGACCAAACATTCCTGCGAACTACAGGTATTAAGGCTGACTGAATACATCACCAAAGGCTTTAACGAAAAGTTGTACACAGCAATGGCGTTTATCGACGTGATTAAACACCAAGCAGTATGGCACCAAGGTCTGCTCTATAAAAATGAACAACCTGGGCTATAGTGAGGCGATGACATGCCTTCTTGCGTCATACCTAGCGAACAGAAGGTTCAGAGTTTGGGCCAACCCTGTCCAAGCTCGGAGCCCTGGAAGCTGGTGTGCTGCAGGGAGCGGTGCTGTTGCTATGTCGCTATATACTATATACACGGCTGATACTCCAACAGACCCCGAAATACTGGTAAGTCTGTATGCGGCCGACACAGCAATCGCAGCTAGTAGTAGAGATCCTAACCTAGCTACCGGCCACCTGCAAAGAGCTCTAGATAGATTTCAAAGAGGGTATATTAAGTGGAAAATCACATTAAACCCCAAAAAACACAGGCCGTCCACGTACAGATACCGTAGAAGAAGACCAAACAGGGAGATCGCCATAGCCAACACCCCTGTATAGTAGACAAATGAAGTAAAATATCTTGGAGTGATACTCGATAGAAAGCTTACATTCACAGAACATATAAAGCAAGTGGTGTACAAATCGAAAATCCTAAAAAGTCAACTATCATCGCTAATAGGTAGAAAGAGCAAACTTCGTTTTAAAACAAAAATCAGAGTTGCTAACAGCACAATACTACTCTCACTAACATATGCATCTGCCGCATGGGGACACGTACAAAAATAATAAAAAAAAAGTCCAAATGGCCCAAAACTGGATGATCAGAACTCTGAGATAGCGCGTACGTATATACCATTAAGATACGTATTTAGAGACTCTAGAGAGTAATGGACGAAAGAGTCTACATTTTCAATGGACTCAGAAACCACCCTAACAGGATATTAAGAGAGTTGACGAAGTACGACGTAAACACAATGAGGGTGAAAAGGTGAAAAGAAAAGGCAGAAAAAATTTGAAAAGAAATAGTTAACCAACTTATGAGCCTACCAGGCTTATAAAGCTTTCTATATAGACATGAACACTTCCGGAATGCTGTCATAAGAGTTCTCAGAGCCCAGGAGCGATATTGGGTTAGATAGACTAAAACAATAACAAAAAAACCAACATACTTTGCTTTGACAATATATTTATAAAAGCATATTAAACAGGAATTTAATAATATATTACAAAACATTAAACAACTATTCAATTAATTCTTTTGAAATTTTTATTATATATTTTTCATAACAAAAGCCGTAAGATTTTGACGTAATTAGAGTCGTTTTTTCAAAAGATATTAACAATTAATTCCATTTTAAAATGCTTACTTACCTCTTTTTAACGGTTATTAATGAACAAATGTACCAAAAATTTTTATCATAGCTCATTTTAAAGGTTTCTCAATAAACTAACCGACACTTTTTTTACTTTTTGAATAAAATATAATGGTTTTAACTTATGAACGAAAATTCAAAAAAATCGTCATTTTTCACTCAAATTGTTAATAAATAAAAATAGAGAAATAAAAATTTACATGAATTTAAATATTTTTTTGTTATTCTACTCGTATTGAATCCAATTCGTCGAAGGCAAAGGAGAAGAGAAAAAGAAAAAAGAAAAGCAGAAAAAAGGTGCAACGGCGAAGAACAAAAAGATAAAAAGCCACTGGTTCGATGACGAATGTAGAACAGAG
Organism: Diabrotica undecimpunctata; assembly: GCF_040954645.1. Taxonomy (NCBI): domain Eukaryota; kingdom Metazoa; phylum Arthropoda; class Insecta; order Coleoptera; family Chrysomelidae; genus Diabrotica; species Diabrotica undecimpunctata. The sequence goes on along the minus strand of NW_027314169.1, from coordinate 9,695 downwards.
TTAAAAAAGATCAGATTTGAGATTAAAAGGTTTGTAATCGCAAAAACAATACGGTATGCCTGGAAAGGTATGGCGAACAACGAAAAAAAGTAAAGCATATTGAAGAAAATTACAAGAAAAATGAAAAAAAAATTTCTATAAAGATGTGAAATTTATTAAAACTGGGTACCAGGGAAAAAGGAAGAATGTAAAAGATGAGCAAGGAAACTTGATAGTGGATGAAGACCAAATATGTGAAAAATGGAAAGAATATTTCGAAGCTCTGCCAAATGATGAAGTGACTACTACAGAAAATTATAATATTCCTAAACCTCAAACAGTAGTAGAAAAAACACCAAAGCCCACAAGGGAAGGAATTACTCTGAGATAGCGCGTTATGAAAAATTAAAAGGCCTCGGGAGCGGCGTTGTGGCAGACAACTTAAAATATAGAGGACAGACTTTAAGAAGCCAACTTCAAAAGCTAATGGTAGAAGTGTGCAATGCCGAAGACATGCTTCAAGAATGGAATAAGCCCATTATAACTTCTATACACAAAAAAGAGATAGAACTGAATGCGCAAACTATAGAGGAATATCCTTGTAGATGTAGTATACAGAGTGCTCGCAGTACTAATTAAAAATCAATCTAGGAGAATACCAACGAGAATTTTACAAGGGAAGATCAACAACCGATCAAATTTTTATGCTAAAACAAATCCTGATCGAATGCTATGAATACAACATTTCATCACAAGTACTTTTCATGGATTACAAAGCCGCCTAACCGAAGATACACTAACATGCATAAAAGAGAAAAAAGAACTCCATACAAAATACCTGAACACAAAAAACTATGAGGACTTGGAACTATACAGGAAAAAAAAATAAAGAAGTGAAAAGAAAAGTGGCAAATGAAAGATGGATAAAAACATGCACAGAGATAGAACAGCACATAGGAGGAACGAGAAATTCAGAGTCATGGCGCATCTTAAAGTCGCTCCAAAGAAATAAGACAGAGAAAATCAAGATCGGTTAAATCAAAGAAAACGGATGGCAAGAATACTATAAAAAATTGCCAACCGAAGACCGCCCCGAATTCAAAAAATCAGAAATAGACGGAATAGAAATTTACACACATGACGAAATCGAATTAAGCCTAGCTGAGGTAAAAACAACGATCAAAACTCTAAAGAACAAAAAAGCAGAAGGTCCCGGCGGAATACCAAATGAATTGATAAAAAACGGATCGGAAAAGTTATTCCGTATGATACATAAAATGTTTGAGAGAGCACTGAATGGAGAAGACTTACCAGCAGAATGGACCCAAGCATATATGACATCAATATACAAGAAAGGAAATAGAAAAAAACTGCGAAAACTATCGGGGAATCAGCATTATATCGTCTATAGGCAGACTGTATGGAAAGACCATAAAGGAAAAATTAGAAATATATATACAAGATAAAATCGGAGAAGACCAGGCAGGTTTCACAGCGGGAAAAGCATGCTTAGATCACATTTACACGGTCGAACAACTAATAGAAAAAAGAATGGCCAAAAATAGATCCGTCCATCTGGCTTTTGTTGATCTTAAGAAGGCATATGACTCAATACCTAGAACCAAGCTATGAGGAGCAATGGAAGACATCGAAGTTCCACGAAGATTAATAAACGCGGTAAAAGCACTCTACAAGAATAACGAAGTAGCTATCAAAACGGGCAATAGAATATGCAGTCCATTTAAGACGACAAAGGGACTACTACAGGGTTGCTCCACATCCCTCACCCTGTTCAAAATATTCCTGGAAAAAACCCTGAAACCATGGAAAAGAAAGTGCGAAGGAATGGGTATACCAGTAAGGTACGAATATCTATATACGCTAAGTTTTGCCGACGACCAAATAGTGATCGCACAAGACAAGGATGACCTCAGTTTTATGATGAGAAAACTGGAGCAGGAATATACAAAGAATGAGATGGAAATGAACCTAAAGAAAACTGAATACCTAACAACGGAGAATACAGAAATAAAACAGCTGGAAACAGACGAAAGTAAACAAATCAAAGGAACAGACAAGTATAAGTATTTAGGTTTCATAATATCACTCTGAGATAGCGCGTCAAAACCAAGGAAAAACGAGGAAGATATAAAAAATAGACTAGAACAAACAAGAGACTGCATACGAAAATTGAACCTGGTACTATGGGATAAGAACATCAGCATGAAAACAAAGAAAAAAATATATAATACCATGACAAGAAGTATCCTCACTTTATTGGGTGTGAAAATTGGATCAATAAATAAGAAAACCAAAAACAAAATAAGCGCAACAGAGATGAAATTCCTAAGGAGAAGCTGCAGAGTAACAAGAAGAGCTAGAATAAATAACATGGAGATTAAGAGGAGAATGGGAATGAACTCCGACATAATAGACTACATCGAATAGAAGAGGTTAACCTGGTACGGACATGTCAGAAGAGCAGACCAAAATTGGTGGATAAATAGAATTACAGAGTGGAGCCCGATAGGAAGAAGAAAGAGAGGCAGACCCCGAAGATCTTTCAGAGATGAAGTAGACGAAGCAATGAGTAGAAGAAACCTACAGGAAGGGGACTGGCTAAACAGGAAAAATTGGAGAAAACGGTTGAGTGAAGGATTACAGTGAAAACTGTGGAAATCCTTTATATATATACAAAGCCGCCTACGATACAATAGACAGAAACAAATTAATAGAAACGCTAAGGAATTCTAAGTACCAAAAAAAAAATAGTAAGATTGATAAAAATAACAATTAGAAAAACCATTTCTGCTGTGAAATGGTAATAGTACAGTCTCAGAAGAATTTGAAGTGAAAAAATGTTTGCCAAGGAGACCCGTTGTCTACCTTGCTATGCAATATAGTTCTAGAAAAAATCGTAAGGGTTAGTGGGATAAATAGATTCTACACTCTTTTATATAAGATCACCGTGTTTATCGTGTACTGATAATGTGGTTCTGATTTCAAGAAATGGAAAAGAACTGTCAAGAAAATCTTTAAATTAGAGGTGGAGGATGGATCTGTTGTAGAAATCGAAAAGGGCGATGAATACATGTACTTAGATGCCCCTTATTAATTAGACATGTACGGGAGAAACTAAAAATCAAGATAAGACTGGCCAAAAGCAACAGATGTGCTAGGGCCATGAACAAAATAAATAAGACTAAAGATATATCTCGTAATACAAAAATAAGAGTACACAAAGCTGTAATTAGACCCACAATTCTATAAAGCTGCAGAGACATGGACAATGAAAAAAACCATACAGAACAGATTGGAAGCATGGAAAAGAAAAAATACTTCGTAGAATGTTTGGTGGAAAAATAGTAGAGGAAGAATGGAGAAGACGAACAAATATAAAAGTGTATCAATTGTACGCTAACCCTACAATAACAAAAGTAGCGAAAAAACGTAGACTAGAAATGGCTCGGACGTCTAGAAAGAATGCAAGGTAATAGACTAGTCAAGAATATTGATCGGTGAGCAACTGGAGGCAAAAAATGAGAAAGACCAGGAAATAAATGGAGATATGTAGTGATGGGAGTTGTCAAAGAGATTAGAATCACAGATTGGAAGCTGACATTTAACCCAAAACATTTCTTTTAGATAATAGTTACAATGCCTGTCAAAAAAACACTCTATTTTTGCTCCATTACCTTATCCTATAAGTGTCTTATAAGTGTCCTAGAGTTTCGGCTTAATAGATATTATTCATTGCTATTTTCGAGCTTTGTTCATTCTTCAGTTTGTACAGACTTATTGTTGTTCTTTTGTTTACTGAATTACAATAGTTTACCTATTTAATCTGTAATGGTTTTAATAAACAAGGAGGAATTATTTTGGAATCGGATGATTGGAAAATATCAAGAGCAAGGATTCAAAATTTTGGTAAAATAAAAACCAAGTATTTACACCAAAACCCAGTTTATTACATTAAAATATAAATGTTACAAATTATCGACTTAAAAATAGATTTAAAATTCATAACATCTAAGTAACTAAAGTAAACTTAAGTATTTAATATCTATTATAATAAACTAGTAGCTAAAATAATTTTTTATATGATAAAACTTACATATAAGCACTATGTACATAATTATTACAGATGCAGAACAACTATTTTTTTTAAGTTTTTTTAATAAAGGAACGAACATAAAATGTATTTAAAAAGTACAAGGAATATAAAATAAGTACAATAGAGTACGTTAATATCAAGTACATATATATTAAAGAATAGACAAGTATTCTCATATTCGACAACAAATTCGAGAATATGAAATAACGAAATCTTTCAATGGACTAGAATTAATTAATATGCTTGGATACAATGCGATAACTTTAAAAATACTAAAAAAAGAGCCGAATGAATAGAAAAATACTCACAGATACTGTCCATGCTCTCAACAATGAAAAATGGATGAGAAAAAAGAATATTAAACGTTCGTACTAGAGCTTTAAATCAAGAATCATAAGGTACAGGAATTGAAAAATTACAAGAACTTATAAGCAACATCAAGAAAGATCAAGAAATATAAAAAAAAATTAGAACTAGGTTGGCCCTTAATTGCAAAACAAAATCAAGCAAAAGTAAAAGAGACTACGTTATTTATATAGAAAAAAGAAGGGGAAATCAATAAAGAAAAAATTGTTGAACTTTTCAATTTGAGATTTATATATTTAGAACAACAAATTCGAGAATATGAAATAACGAAATCATTCCATGGAGTGGAAGATAATAAATTGCTTAAATACAATGAGATAACTTAAAAAATGAGATGAAAAGAGCCGAATGAAAGTTAAAATCCTCAGATACTGTCCATACTCTCAACAATGAAATAAAGGACAAGAAAAAAGGTTAAACGTTGGTAATGGACCTTAACTCGAGAATCTAAAGATTCAGTAATTGAAAAAGAACAAGCACATTATAAGTACTTTCAAAGTAACATCAAGAAAATCACAAATATAAAAAAAAGATCAGAACTAGGTTGACACTTAATTGCAAAAAAACCGACTAACAAGTAATTAGGGCTACGTTATTGATATAGAAAAAAGGAGGAGAAATCAACAAAAGAAAAAATTTTCGTCAAGATTTTAGAATACGAGTTAAACTTAAAGAAAGAGTTATATCTGTCTGGAGAATAAAACTGAATAATTTCTAATTAGCAGCTGTCGCTCATTCGCAGCAACTGAAAGGTTTGGTCATTTTTTAGATAATTTGCTCAACATTGACAAAATGTTCATACTATTCAAATATATGCAATAATAATAAGAATATGGACTACATAGACAATTCAAAGGTATATACTTAAATGAAAAGGTTGGAAAAAGTAAAGTAAGAATATTTGTAGGGAATATGCCGTAGAAAAAAAAGGTAAAAGATAGAATAGACTGATAGAATTTTGTGAAAAGCTTTAGAACAACATTAAAAATATTGTTCTGAATCTATTTTGTTGTAGAATCTTAATGAAATTTCTATTTTTTATGAAAATAAGCCACAAATAAAAGTTAAAAAATAAGTTTATTTTTGATGTTGTAATTGCTACTTCAAAAATCGTTCTTATAAATAGAAAAAATTAATATATTAAACAACTTGTGTTTTTTGTCGTTGAGCAAAAAGTTTTTTTATTAGTTTAATTGCGATCCTGAGACGATTTTATTGTAAGTGTACATTCGATTTTTAATCAACTTTAACTTAATAATATCCATCAGAAAAATATAGCATGTGATTCGTATTTAAAAAGACAATTACATGCAATGATAATATTAAAAATCTCCTAGAGGTGATTCAATAATAAATCATGAGAAAAAACCTCACAATACTATCCCGACATGATAAGTATTCTATAAATAAGAGACCAAATACTTATCATGTCCACAATAGTAGTATGAGGTTTTTTCCTCATGATTTACTATGGAAACACTAACAGAAGAATTTACTATCAGCATTGCATCATAATGCCTATATTTATCACGTCACACTACTGGACATAGGCCTCCTTTAAACTTGTCTGTTGTCTTTTTTAAAGACGAATCACATGATATGATTTTTTTGACGAGTATTCTTAATATTAGAATAATTTTTCTACCAAGGAAGAAAAATTGATTAATTTATTAATGTTTTGAATTTTAAGAACGATTTTCGAAGTGAAAAAATGAAACGTCAAATATAGACATATTTTTAAACTTAAATTGTGGCTTATTTCAAATAAAATAGTAATATTAAGAATTGTGTGAAGGCGGAAATATATGATGATACAACGAACTTTATTCTAACCTGAAAAATATAAAAAAATGAAAGGAACGTACAAAAAAGCTGGCAAAAAACTTTTTAAAGAAAAGAAAAATATTTTAAAGGCTGCCAGAAAAAGCTATTAGAATAAGAAACAATACACGAAAAATAAAAAATAGTCCACGAAAACACATTGGTTGTACATTTGGGAGATTAAACGAAAATGTAACCAAAATTGTAGCAATCTTAAACTTCATGTATAAATACAAATGATTATTAATACCAATGATCATATTGACGAAGATGTAGACGAAACCCTAATTATTCAAGCTAAGCAAAATATATGTAAAAGTATCTGAAAATCTGGGTAAAAAATAACAATCACCAAAGACTTATAGATAGATATAAAAAAGGGTGGAATCAAGGAAAACATTTATAAAAATGAAAAACTATTAACTAATGAAAACCTTTTTCTAATAACTGAGATCAATTTTTGCACAAATACATAAAAAATCAAATGGACAGTGTAATATATAGAAAAATGTAAAATCACAAATGCAAAAAAAACGTGTAGTACGCGTTAAAACCATACAAATTTGTAAACCACATCACGAATTATGATATAATAAAGAGCTTTAAATACTCATTTCAAATAAAATCATATTATAGGCCCACTATGTCAAAAAATAAGTGATAAAATATGATTAAAAGTAGAAAAAACAAATGCATGATTTTATGTGTTTTCAAAATTGTATGGTAAAATCTTAGTAATAAAATTATCATACCAGGACTCTATCCAGAAACATACAAAAAATCTTCAATTCGCTTTTCTTCATAAGCACGCAAAAACCATAGATAATACAGCTAGATATCAAATGAAAATGTATAAGATGATCCAGATCTCCTCGGTATTGCAAAAGTTGTTCACACTCACCTAGTAACTGCCTCATGGATCTCAACAATGTATCCCTAGTTTGTTCTTGTCTGTTCATCTTGTTGTTGAAGTAATTCGTTATCTGCTGCAGGTAGCTCGTCATCGATCACCCCTTTCCAATTTAGATTGAATAACAAAGATTTAGAAGTCGTTGGTATACTTAATACTTTTCTTTGAGATGTGGTTTACACTGATTAACTTCTTAAAATATTCGGTAATTCACTTCTGCGTAATGTGGCAAAAAACTAATTTCGTGAAGTAGAGGTATACAGTGGTAGTAATGACGCATCTCTCGGGCACATATTTGTATTGTAGTATGGTCAAATAAATATTCTGCGGCTGTTTCTTCAGCAGAACGTATTTCTCCATATAAAGATAAACATACTTGCTTCCTCCACAGACTTGGTTCTACAACCTCCGATTTGAGATTGATCTAGCAAAGATGAAGAAACATTTAAATCAGTATGGTTATCATTGCCAATATTGCTGCAGGTTGGGACTTCTTCTGGAAACTATCTCAGGTAGAGTTTCTTCTGATGAACTTGATGCAAGTTCTTCTGGAGCTGTTTCAGAAACAGTTTCTAACGAATTTGTGTTTGTCTGGATTGTCGTTTCAACTTCTTCTACTGTTGTAGGACTTTCTTGTGATTCTGTATTTATTTGGATTGTAGTTTCAATTTGTTCTGTTGGAGAAACTGGTATCGATGTGTTAGGTTGCACTGTATTGTCGATAAAAGCAAGAGATCCTGCCGAAAACCACTTTGCTGTAGCTAACTTGACTATCCACCACAGTGGATTGTTGAGCTGTACCATTTTGTATTATAGAAGACTCTGCTTTTTACGTAAGGTTCACCAAAAGCATTAGTATTCGGTTTACGGTTATTTGTTTTTACGTCTTCTTGAACAATTTCTTGATTACATGTATTGTTAAAGGTACTGGTAGTATGATCATTATGTAAAAGACTACTATATACCTTCTCGTAGTATTCAAGACAGCACTACTTGGTCCCTGCTTCTGAATCGGACCAAACTTTACTCGACACCACTCAAGGAGCACTTAGCTGAACTACTCACTCGTTTTGAAGACATTTTTCAAAGCACTTTTAAAATTAAAGAACAAGAAACTTTAAGTTACAATGTTACTTTAAGACTAAACAATTTTGAAAAGTATGTAAATTAAAAACTTTCTAAATATTTTTCATAGATATGGGCGTTAATTTAATTCCAAATAATTGTTCAGGTATTAGACTGAAACACTTTCTAATTAGTGGGGTGGGAGGAGCAACTTTCCTGATTGGTTTTATCTGTTTACACTGATTGGTTGTAGATTATCAATATTTATTACTCTTTAATGTTTCTTATTACAAATACTGAATCTTGTTGAGTAAAAAAATTCTGATATTTATTAAAATAATAATATTATAAAAAATGGGTTTAAAAGAAATATATACAGGGTGATTATTTTAATGCGACAATGGGTAATAATAGCCATTATGTCACAATATTTAAAAAAAAATATTTATTACAGGTTCCCCTCATCAATCCTTCTTCTTTTGTTTGGTGCCTATTAATTTTAAATAGTGGCGATCATTCTGGCTATAATTATTTTATTAACTAATTGCTTTAAATAGATTAGTTGTTGTTGTGGAGAACCATTTCCTCAGGTTTGTTAACCATGATATTCTTCTTCTCCCAATTCCTCGCTTTCCGAATACTTTGTCTTGAAGGATTATTTTTAGTAATCTGTATTTAGTGCCGTTTCTCATTTTGTGTCCAAGATATTCTAACTTTCTCCTTTTAATCGTATACAATCACATCTCTTTCTTTTTCCATTCTTCATAGTACAGTCTCGTTGGTTATCTTGTCCTTCTATGATATCCTTAGAATTCTTCTGTATACCCATATCTCGAATTTTCCGCCATTCTGTTCTGTTCCTTGCTTTGTTTTTCCAGTTGATAATCTTAAGTATTTTCAGATCTTGTTCCACTTATTCCATGTATCTAAGTTTGGGTCTTCCCTTTGACTTTGTTCCTACTGGTTTTTGCCTAATTATATGTTTTGGTGTTTTAGTCTCCACCATTCGTTCAATATGGCCCATCCAGTGCAGACGTTCCGATCTTTATGGATGTTATGACCTCGGGTTTATTGTATGCTGTGTATAGTTCAAAATTATCTCTTCTGCGCCATGTCATTTGCTTTTACCCCCCTTATATATGTGTCTAATGATTTTTTGTTCAGACGTACCTAATAGGTCCTCATCGCTTTTGGACAGTGTCCATGTCTCTGATCCATATATAAGGACCGGTTTTATCAGGGTCTTGTATATTTTGCATTGGTTTTTCTTGCGATGTTAGATGTTTAATTAGTCTATTATATGTTTTATTAGCGATATGTATTCTTCTCTTACCTTCTCCACTGACATTGTTACCTGTGGTAACTAGTAAATGTAAAACTAGATATGTAAAATTTAAAATTTTTAAGGACCATAAGGAATAAGGACACTCTGAGATAGCG
>NW_027314168.1:0-17198 GCF_040954645.1 Diabrotica undecimpunctata | reverse complement strand
ACGCGCTATCTCAGAGTTTATAGCATTTAGGAATGTGTCCAACAACTCTGATCCATGAGGCCATATTGAAAATACATCATATACATATCTCCACCATACTGTGAGTATTAAGAGTATTAAGTATTTTAAAGCGCGTTTTGCAAGATATGGGAAATCAAAGTTTATTCTTGTCCAAAATTCACCAAGGTCGCATTGCTTAAAGTCTAATTTTAGTTCACCATCACACGGCAAATAAATCAGTTTTTCTTGTACAGTTGCACATAGGTCAATGACTCAGCAAGAAAAGGATTGCATATCTATTTAAATTTAGAATAATTTTCTGTGAAGTACTCATAAAAAATCTGTACTAGTATCAAACTACTACCGTTAAAAATTAGATACAATTATACCGACCAAATCTCCATACTACAAAGAGTCAGACAAGGTTGCAATTTGTCCCCAACATTGTTCAATGTTTACTCGGATCAGCTATTTAAAAAGGTACTTCAAAGACAGCCATATGGAATCAAAATCAACAAGGAACTACTTAATATAGATACGCGGACGATACGGTCCTTTCACCAAATTGAAGGTCACCAAATTCTACTCGATTGTATTCACGAAGTAGCTAAGGAAATGGGCATTAAAATAAACTCAAACAAAAAAAAATGTTTAGACTTTAGTCGTAACGCCACATCCACATGCAGAACTTCAATTAAATGGAGTCCAAGTTGAAATAGTTCACAAAATTACATATTTGGGAACTATCATAACTGACTAGATCTAGACATAGAAATAAAACGAATAATAGCAATGACTAAAACTACTGTCATGAAAATGAAGACATTTTTTAGCAATAATCGTCTCAATTTAGAACTAAGACAAAAAGAATGGTTAAGTGCTATATTTGTCTGTAATTTTTATATAGAGCAGAAGTGTGGACACTAAAAGTATCAACTATGAAGAGAATTAAAACACTGGACATGTGGATTCATAGACGGATGCTGAAGATATCTTGGACAGGAAGAAAAACTAATGAGGAAGGAGGGTCAACAAAGATGTCTTATCTTAAAATGTCTTATCTGGTACATATTGTGAGGGGAAATCGGTATAGAATACAACTTACTGATCCTTAAAGGCAAACTAGAAGGCCGTAGAGGTGAAGGAAGGAAACAGATTTCTTGGTTAAAAAACATTCGTGAATGGACACAGATATCAAATGCAGGACAATTATTCCATGAGGCTAAAGAACGAGAAGCAATAGTGATCGCTAACGTCGGATAATTCCGATATGGCACGTAAAGAAGAAGAAGAAGAAGTACTAAATTGTTTACAACGTAAAAATAAATCAGAATTAAGATTAGTTTCATTATCTGTAACGAATCTTTTAAGTATTGGAAAATGGTGAAGTAAGTTATTTTTAGATTTTTTATACAAGTTCTTCTTTATAAACGATCCAATCTTATCAATAATAACAATTCAACTAGTTTCCGGTAAATATATCACTGAGACATGTTAATTGGCTCAATCAAATTTCGTCAGTAAACGTGTCTTTCAATCTATGGTTTTGTTTAGCTAGTAATATTTGAACTTCGGAACGAAGTCCAAATAATCAAGATAGCACTTTTGCTCTTTAAAGTCATCTAACTTAATATTTAGGAATAAACTGTCGTGAATACTTCCCATTTCGGAACATAAAAGCTGAAATAGTATTGAGTTCAAAGCTCTTGACTTAATAAACAGCATCATTCAGGACCTGCCTTAATTCATCAGACAACTATTTAGCTGCCAAATCTTGTCTGTGTATGTTACAGTGAATAAGGGCACATTTCGGTGCGACTGCTTTAATTTAGATATTTAGAATAATTTAAATATTTAGAATAGTTTTTTTTTTAATATGTTTAGCAGCAATTTATTAACAAAACTAATTTTATTTGGTGAGTTAATATAATTTTTTTTCTAGTTCCACTTTGTAAGATATTTTGTATTTTTTAGCAGCTCTTGAAAATAATTGTAAACACAATTGAAAGCTCGAGATAATAAATAGTTACCCAATAGCCCCTTTTATTGACTCCAACCCGTCCAAAACATATTTATATATTTTTTCCAAACGAGTCACAAGTACTTCTTTTATATATATATATATATATATATATATATATATATATATATATATATATATATATATTTATTACAATTGTATCTGATTTACCACCTAATTTTCTCAAGTATAGGGTCTAGTATCTATTTGTCTCAGCACCTTTCTTTTAAATATGTTTTACAGATTATGCGGTTTACAGATTTTTGGTCTAATGGATACTAGCGGTCGTATTTTAGTGTTGTAGATTGGTATCTTAGTTATTTGATGTACCTACATCATAGGATATACTCAAAGAAAAAGAATGAACAAAAATAAACAACACAGACTCACACACAAAACTCAAGAGAAAGGGGTAGATACAGAGAGTCAAGATCCAGAATTTAAATAGGTACTTATTAGAATATTATAATAATTGTTACCTAAGATAAAACAGCTCATATGCATTAGCATATTTCATAAAATATAGTAAATTTCGTAATTATAATGATCTTAAAGTAATTCGCACCATGTCATTTATATCTGTTATGTGCATAAAACAAATCGGCTTAATTAATCTAAAACAAATTTGTTCAGTCCTGACCTGTTTCAAACTATGCATACCTTGCAAATAGCGTCCTCTGTGTAAAATAAAACGGGTGATAATTTAGAAACCCATTATCGTTGCCCAGGAGCTCGATCTTCAATTTTCTCTCCACTTTCACTGATTTATAATAATCTGCTATTACTTTTACCACCATACTGGCATACCGCACGTCTCCCCCGCCATTCCAGGGACCGAGACCAATTTGTCTCGATGTCTGCCTCGCTGAAAAAATGTTCGAGCTAAATTGGAATTTGATAATTTTATAGTAAAATAGTGTTTTTTGAATATAAAGAGGTTGCTAGTTAAGTTATGGTACAGGCAGATAAAACAAATATCTATGAAAGGAACTGTAATCATAGTTTTTTTAAAGATTATTGTACCTGTGAAGCACAAATTATTTTTATATTTTGCTAACGTAGAAAATGTTGTTATTACTTTTTCTACCTTTTCTTATCCAGCTGTTAAAAAACGTCAGCTGCTACTTCAAACTTCTGAAAACGGCTCCCTACTTTTTTAAAACATAATAGACGGATATGAAAAGAAACAAAAATAGCAAGTTTTGCTGACTTGTAAGCAGGGCCGTTCCTGGCACGCAGGCGCTAAATTTTAGGGGCGCCAAATATTTGGTTACCATTACAAAAATATTCTCACTTCTAAAACAAAAAAAGTCAGTGTTCAGTATTTCCCCGGTAAGCGCTAAAGCAATCACTTCATCCGATTGCTATTCCCTATTATAATACCAAAATTACTAATTAAATTACCACCCTACAATTTTATTAGTGTCAGCACAAGACGCGCCGTCTAATGCCGCTCGCCGCGTTTGAGTAAAGAATGTACTATTAATAAAGAGCAACAAAAATATTATGAAATTGAAAAACAGCGATGGCGTGGAATCATTAAAAGAATTATTTATATTGTACAGTATTTACCTGGCCAAGATTTAGCTTTTAGGGGTGACAGTACGAATCTTTATGAGACTAATAATGGCAATTTTTTGAAATTAGTTGAAATGATTGCTAAATGCGATCCAATTATGATGGAACACCTGAGCAGTTATCGAAGGTCTAAAGGGTAGTACCGAAATATGCCTCATTACCTGAGCAATCACTTCCAAAATGAATTAATTCATTTATTGTCAAGAAATATTCAGAAAGAAATTCTGAGTTGCCTCAGAACAGCAAAATATTACTCAATTATTTTGGATGAATCTCCAGATGCTAGCCATGTTGAGCAGCTGATGATCATAATTCGCTTCGTTTATTGTTCTCCATATGAAGTCGAAATTAGAGAACACTTTCTGGGTTTTTTCAAAGTTTTAAATACTAGAGGAGAAGGGCTCTTCAATTTTTTAAAAGAAGAAATATTATCAAAATTTGAAAAAAACCTTGATGACATAAGAGGTCAGGGTTACGACAACGGGGCAATTGTCTAGCAAGCATGTGGGCCTTCAAGCTGAAATTCTAAAAATTAATCCCAGAGCAATGTTTTTGCCTTGTTCAGCTCACACTTTAAATTTAAGTGACAATGATGCAGCTAAAATTTCATATGAGACTGTAGTTTTTTTTTTCAATTATTCAGGAGTTGTTCAATTTTTTTTCTGCTTCACCCTACAGATGGGACATTTTAAAAAGGAATGTACCAAACTCAACTTTAAAATCAGTAAGTGAAACACGATGGGAAAGCAGAGTCAAAGCCATTCGTCCTCTTAGGTTTCAATTCCTCGAAATTTGTAAAAGTTTACATGATTTGGTGGAAAATAATTCAAGAGATATGAACACGAAACATTCAGCAAGGTCACTATTAGACAAAATTAAAACGTTCAAATTCATTTTTTCTATTATAATTTGGCATGATGTATTAAAAAAAGGTAATATAGTAAGTAAAATGGTCCAGAATCCAAATACAACTTTAAATGAATGCCATACAGAAATAAAAAATCTTATTATTTATTTCACTGAAAAAATGTCAGACAAATATTTCGAGATTTTCATGAATGAGGCTGTAGCAGAAGCAGAAAAAAGTGATGTAGAGCAAACATTTCCAATATTAAGACAAAGAAAGACGCAGCTTCAATTTTCGTATGAAGGTACAGATGAAGCAGTATTCGATCCAAAACAAAAATTTAAGATCAGTTTTTATTTTCAAATTTTTGACACAACAATTCAATCCCTACAAGGACGCTTGGGGGGAATAGATAAGTGCCACGATTTATTTGGATTTTTGGGTAATTTTTAAAATCTAGATTCTGATGTGATTAAAAGATCATGTATGGATTTGGATTTAGCTTTACAAATTCAACATGAAGGAAACGTATGCAAAGATATTGATGGTCTTGATTTGCATAATGAAATTCTGTCATACAAAGTTCTTAACCCAATCACAGACTCTAACAAAATTTCGGATTCGCCCATAGATATTTTAAATTATATAACAAAGAAAAATTTACAATCCTTGTTTCCAAATCTATTTATAGCCTTGAGAATATTCCTGACCCTTCCAATTTCGGTGGCATCTGGCGAAAGGAGTTTTTCAAAGCTAAAGCTCATAAAAAATTATTTAAGAACGTCAATGTGCCAAGAAAGGCTATCAGATTTGGCAGTCATTTCAATTGAAAATAAAATTTGTGAAGCTATTGATCACAATGAAATGATTAATGAGCTTGCATCTGTGAAAGCACTACCTATCATGTTGTAATTCCAATATTTGTTATTTAATTATTTTTCACTTGGTATATATGTATTATTTAATAAAGTTTTTTTGTATTGAGAGTATCTCCTTTCCGTTATTGTTTCATGTTATATTGCAGAATGCTTTATTAATTTGCGAATTGAGTGTTTTCTTTCTTACTGCTAACTTACACAATAATATTGTTTTAAAATGACCTTTTTTCTTCATTTAATTTTGAAAATAAAACCTTTTTTCAAACATGGTTCGTTTTATTTTTCTTTTTACATTCATATGGTACTTTTAATCATATCACAAGAACATGTTATGATATAGGTATCTTAAAAACATAATATGGGGGCGCACAAAAAATCCTGCACGCAGGCGCTCACTACCCTAGGAACGCTTGTAAGATATCGCATTGTCAAAAACGGATATATCTGGGTGGTTGGTTTTTTTAGTTTTAGGAACAGTTCTGCCAAACAAAATGTTAACATTTTTATATCGGTATTGCTATATTAAAAATTTATTAGAAGATCTCTCAACAAAATCATAAAATATTAAGACATGTTCGACAGTTTAATATGAATAAGGCAAAAGAAAAAAATAGGTACATAGACGTATTTAACTCATCTTATATGATTATTTGATCCATACTGTATACGAAATTAATTTATAGAATTTTTCTTTCGTTGAAGGGTTCAAATTAAATTCGCACTAAACGATATCGATATTTCATAAATATCCTGCAGAGTTTTCCCAAAGCCATAACCTCGGTATGCAAATTTTCAATAGTTATTCGACTCGAATATCGGTAGGTGTCATTGAGCCAATCAATACCGATTGAATATCGTCCCAATTATAGCCAGTATAGGAATACAAATAGGTTTCATTTGTAGAAATAGCTACATCGGTAATTGCTTTCGACAGTTTCATGTTTTCTGGTAAACTCGAATTTGCAGATCTACATTTGGAATACCGCCAAATTGGTATGACATATTGATCTCGACTCCACCGTTTCGACGTTCAGGGCGATTTCGATTGCACTGGTAAAATAATTTAAACGATTTTCCTTTAAGCTTTCCAAGATCGTTATGGATTAGGTGAATTTTAAGGTGGGTGTGAGAAATGGCATTCGGATTTTTTGAGAAAAAGTTGTGTGATAACTTCAGTAATATTAATTGATTTATCCTTCCTCTCAAATAGGTCGGAAATATTAATAAAAAAAATTAAAATATTTAAAAATTAATAAAAACATCGTTTTTTGCTTCTTTCCTTGCCTATAACTTTAAAACCATTAATTTTGGAATAAAGTAGTAAAGAAAGTTTGAAGAATTAAATAGCTACTATTGAAGTTTCTATTAGATACAACTGATTAAAATGTTTTAATTTATTACTCTTCCTGCAAGATAGTAATAAATAACAAAAAGAGGCAGAAACAAGCCTTTTCTTATTCAATGTTTTTCAACCACTTAGATTGTACTTAGTACCTTCATAATTCGCCAAGACAACTTTATAATATAATAAAGTAACCCACTATATACACTTGCGAGCAAAAAAATCGACTCAAAAGTAATTTTTATTGCAATGACACCAATATTTATAAAGTTAGTAAGTACCTAAAGGACATAATAAAGATAACTCAATATTGTATGTGAGAAAATATGTTATGAATAAAAGTCATTATGTAATGAATATAAAAGTGAATTAACATAAAAAATCAAAATATTTCCTACTCTGAGTTGTATTACACTTTCCATGCGATCTCTTTAGGTCCTTATTTAGTTTCTGACTGATTCCTGAGGAATCTCTTCCCACCCTTCTTCTAATGCAGTTTTTAGCTCCGCCACTGTCGCTGGTGCTGGATTACGGATCTAAACCCTGCGTTTAAGTTCATTCCATAGGTGCTCGATGGGATTCATATTCGGACTCAATAGAGGCTAGTCCATTATTGTTATATTGGTGTTGGTCAGATAATCTTTCGTTAATCTTTCGTATTCCGCGCTGTGTAACATCGAGCGTTATCATGCATTAGCATGAGGCCGTCGCCTATGTAGCAGACGTAAGATACGACATGGTCTTGAAGAATATCCGTAATGTAATGATCCACTGTCAAACCCCCTGCGCGATCACCCCCGAGCACGAACACAAGCTCTGTTTTTTCTTCTAAAAATATACCACCCCAAAACATACACGAACCCTCCATAGCTAACTGTTTCGACACTGCAGTACTGAACAAATCATTTTCAGGGCCTCCGATAGACTCGTCATCTTCTTTCATTGTTCTATAAGTAACTTTGACCCTCATCAGAGAATAAAACTCTGCTCCATTGGCCAAGGTCTGAATAGACGTGTTATCGAGCAAACTAAAGTCGAGCTTGTTTCTGGCGTGCGTTCAATTTGGGCCTTATGTCAACTCGTCTATGAGGCAAAGTGGCAGCCTTAAGTCTTCTTCCAATGACAGTGACACCTCGTACACTTCTCAAGGATTGTTGAAGCTAAACTCATGTTGCCTGCCGATTCCTAAAGGTACCTAGGGACGTTAAGTCCTTGAGACGACAGACTGCATCATAAGTAGGCGACCGGTGACAGTCTTTCCTCTATAGCCCTCTCGAAATAAAACAATTACCTAGGCTGCCTTCACTGGTGAAGTATCCATTTATAAAATATTCACTTACTGCACTTTAAAGTGTACACACACATCAACGTTTGAAAAGCGACTGAGATGACCAACGGCAAACTCATAGAGCTCTACATTGCGTAGAACATTCCAGTTACAATGTTTGCTGCATTCCCTGTGCCATACAGAAGTAGGCAAATTTTACAACACGTTGCCAATTTGCATAAAACAATAATAATTTTTGGAAGCTCTATAATAGACAATATTTTTTTTGCATTAGTTGTTTTAATTCAAAGTAACACAACATACAATTACTTAGCATAAAATCCTTAGCATAAAGTTTTAAAATTATTAAACTCTGAGATAGCGCGTAACAATTAGAATATCTCGGTACCTATTAGTTGAATTGAAATTCAGAAGACGGCGTTGAAGAAGACTCGCAAGGTGTTTCTTTTAAAAGAAAAAAATTTAATATTACTATCAGTGGTTCCGGAGGTACAAGGGGTCAAAGTTGCCGGCATTTCCGAAGAAGCTATAAACAATAGTATAATAATCTTTGGATTATTACCTTTTTCTGTCAGAGCTCTTCTTTCAGAGCCTCTCTCTCAACCGTAAACTTTAGGTGTTCACATTGGGCGTTAAAGGTGTTTAACACATCAGTTAATTTGTTTTCAGGGACCGATAAAATCAAATCATCTACATATCGTTTAATAAAAGGTATATGAAAAGGTATCTTTTCTTTACACGTTGTTATAAGTTCATCCAAAACAAAGTTACATAGTATGGGGGATATTTTGCTGCCCATTTGAGTGCCAAAGATTTGTTTAAAGAAATTACCATTGAACAAAAAAATGTTAGAGTCAAATATAAATGTTAAAATTCTTATGAAATCATCTAAACTGATCTTGGTATGCGGAGAGATGCTGTTCCAGTTATTTTTGATGCTGTTAAGAACAGCATGTAGTGGTAAGTTTGTAAAAAAAAATTGTAAAATAATTATATATTGATTACTTTAGATGTTGCAGAGGCTGATAATATGATTCCTTTTTTAGACATGCTAATCCATCGTGGTAATGATGGCATGCTAAGGACGGAGTGGTATCGTAAACCTTGTTTTAGTAACCATTTTATAAACTTTCATTCTCAACATCCATCTAAGATGAAAACAAATTTGGTTTTGGCCCTGAAAACTAGGGTTAGCAACTTGTCACATATCGAGTTCAGAGACAAGGGACTAAAAAAGCTGAGAACTATATTACATGAGAACTTCTATCCTATAGGGCTGTTAAATAAACTCCTTTTCGGTTCCCCTTTTCCTTCGCATTTTTCTGACAACCAAAATTTTCATAACAATAATCAAACATTCATAACAAACATCTTTAAAAATGTTAGTGGTTTAAAAATTACAACCAAAAATGTGAAAACGGTATCGAAGTTATACACAAAAACAAAAGATCCTTTTACAATAGAGGATTCATCGAATGTTGTTTATTCTATACCGTGTACCAATTGTAACAAAATATACATAGGAAAATCATCTCATAATTTTCACAGTAAGGTGATCTCACATCGTAGTGATATAAAAACCAAAAAAATTATTGCATGTGCACTCACAGAACATGCATTAACGTTGAAACATGAATTTAATTTAGAGGATTCCTGTATTTTGGCAAAGGAAAAGGACCATTCAAAACGTGTTTTCTTGGAAATGTGTTCCATAAAATCTGGTATATCTTGCATCAATAAAAAGTCTAACATAGATAAACTGAGCAACATTTATTGTTACTTACTGGAAAAACATCCAAAATAATATTTACCTGTACATAAATTACAATTATATGCATAACATGTTGCATACCATGTTGCATTTACCCAAATTTTAAAAATTTTAGAATGTATTTTGTCCATTATTTTATATTTTATTTGTGTGTTATTAATGTTAAGTGTCAATGCTTTTATAAATAATCTCAACGACTAGTAAGTTGCACTGAAGAATTGTGATATTTTATAAATATTTACATATTTTTCTTATTACAGTGTCTTGAAAAATAAATAAAACCATTCCAAAAGCTAGACAAAAACTCAAAAGAGTGTTTCATTAACATCTCGGCCAACTTTCTGACTGCAACCCTAATAAACGCTCTTGTTTGTTTATATGGACAGTCACTAATATCCAGTATTTATATATATATATATATATATATATATATATATATATATATATATATATATATATATATAGTAAACTCTTAAATATTGGGGAAATCTGCAAGAAATACTCTAATGTGTATCAATTGTTTCGCCGAACGTTTTCGCCAAAGAGAATTAATTTGGCTTCTTCAGGGCTGAAAGAGAATAAATTATAATTAGCTACCATATATTATCTATTAAAACATTATTGATCTTACCGTAACTTAGAATTGTAGAGTTAGAATATTAAAAAACTTTGCTAGTAACATAGTGGTGTTTTTTGTTACTATGTGCAAAAAAAGTTTTTTATAAGGATTGAAATGTATGGTAGCTTCGAACTTGACACGTAAAAGCTTACCCAAGGCTAATCGAAAAACCCAATGCAACTACATTTAAAAGGAGGTAATTCTTTGAAATGTCGGCAATAACTAAATTTTTGATTTTTAGATAGTTAAAAGTGAGGTTCTGTTTAAGCCAGAACGCAAGCGCTGACAACTTCATTATTAATTGGTATGAATCTTTATGTCGTTAAGGTTCATTGGTAAAAAACGAATGAATTTAAATCCCAGTAAAGGGAAATATTATTTTGATTTTCTTTATTTAATTATATTATATTGTTCATGTATTATTGAATCTTATTGAGACGTATCTAAGAAAAGCAAGGGAATGTTATATATTTTTTGTTAATGAAAATTAATTATAAAGGTATGTTAGTTGTTAATGGATATATCAGTCAAGTTAGTAATCTGTGATATAGTATTGTTCTTGGTATCTGATTTAAGTAACAGGTGGTATATATCGCTTAGATTCTTGATGTCACTCTTAACATTAATGGAGAAATCGTTAAGGAAAATATAAGACATTTCAATGAACTCTCTTTTAGATTTATTGTTCTCACGGTGGAGAATTGTGGTGTTAGTATAGTCCATGAGATGACCAGTGGAATGGACATGTTTGGCTAATGCAATCAAGAATCTGGATAGCGCGTACCACCTGTTACTTAAATCAGATACCAAGAACAATACTATATCACAGATTACTAACTTGACTGATATATCCATTAACAACTAACATACCTTTATAATTAATTTTCATTAACAAAAAATATATAACATTCCCTTGCTTTTCTTAGATACGTCTCAATAAGATTCAATAATACATGAACAATATAATATAATTAAATAAAGAAAATCAAAATAATATTTCCCTTTACTGGGATTTAAATTCATTCGTTTTTTACCAATGAACCTTAAAGACATAAAGATTCATACCAATTAATAATGAAGTTGTCAGCGCTTGCGTTCTGGCTTAAACAGAACCTCACTTTTAACTATCTAAAAATCAAAAATTTAGTTATTGCCGACATTTCAAAGAATTACCTCCTTTTAAATGTAGTTGCATTGGGTTTTTCGATTAGCCTTGGGTAAGCCTTTACGTGTCAAGTTCGAAGCTACCATACATTTCAATCCTTATAAAAAACTTTTTTTGCACATAGTAACAAAAAACACCACTATGTTACTAGCAAAGTTTTTTAATATTCTAACTCTACAATTCTAAGTTACGGTAAGATCAATAATGTTTTAATAGATAATATATGGTAGCTAATTATAATTTATTCTCTTTCAGCCCTGAAGAAGCCAAATTAATTCTCTTTGGCGAAAACGTTCGGCGAAACAATTGATACACATTAGAGTATTTCTTGCAGATCTCCCCAATATTTAAGAGTTTACTATTTAACTAATCTGCAAAGATTAAATTTCTTTTCTATATATATATATATATATATATATATATATATATATATATATATATTGTATTATTAATTAGGTTTCCCAATAGATCCTGTGGAAATGTGGGTAGTGCCCAACACTTATCTTTCATACGTAAAAAATTCTGTTGTGTTGAGGCTATATCAATTACATATGTTATTTTCTGATCAATATCTTCCCTAACCCTCATATCTCTTCCGAACTGAGCCAGCGAGGATACGTTTCTTATTTGTGTGCGCCTACAAGGTGATCTTGTCTTCGTCCCCTTTTACTACCCCTTTAGTTCCAAAATAGTTATGGTAAAACATTTAGGAACATCTTCATGTCGATGGATAACTGGTAGATATTTAACCCCACCACTCGTCACTATCAAAATTATGTTTATTTAATTCGCATGATGGTATAATGCAAATAACAAGAAAAGATGAAATAGATTTTTCCTAGTTTTTTTTTTTCTTGTAAAACATAAAAATATGTAGTTTAAATGCTGAACAATGATTTTGCTGATAGTAATGCAGAAAAAATTATGAATTGAATATTAATAAAATACTATACCTGACCTAGCTTATGGCCTATGATCTTTAATCATGACTCTAACAAAATATCAAGCTATCTCTCCTTAATTCCTATGAAATACGTATAATATGGGAAGACTATATAGAGCTTACAGTCTTATGAAACTTTTACTCGATGATATTTGTTTTAAAAATTAGCACTTCGACAATAGAATAAAATATTTAAAAAACACTTACTCATTTGAAACTGGCATCTTTTTAAGCATCGGAAACTTCTCAAATATCTCGTCGATCAGCACCAAACTCCCATCAATAACTCCTTTGGCGCTTCCTCCGCCTTTCCGATGAAAAGAAACGAACTTCAAAGGACAGACACCAATCGAAGCAGAAGAGCAAAATTCAAGAATGCCCCAGCAGAGGGGGTGGTTTTTATCTCTAAACAGTCCCGCCGGACCGCCAAACTTGTAAGTTGAATTCGAAGCAGAAAAAGCAGATTTTAACCCTTCGTTGGTCGCCGAAACGTAGTCGAGATATTCTGAAAGGGATGATTATTTAAATAGCCGGAAAAAATCCGATAGCAGACTATAAAAAAGGAAAAGTCTTGCGGAAAAGATTTTATGGGAGAAAAATTTCATGTAACCTAATGCAAAATACGACACTCGTAAAAATTGTATAATATTTTACAAGAAGATCTTTTGCTCTCTCATATTTTATATTAAACAACCAGATATTATTTTGATAAACTTGATAAATTAATAGTACACATTTGATAACATTTAAATCGGCAATACATTTTATTAAATTTGAAATACAACTTACCTAAAATAGACATATTTAAACAATTATAGCCTTTCAAATCTGGTTCATTCCAGGATTCAAATCTCCATTTCGAAACGGTTTCCACACCAAAATACTCTAAAATCAGAAAAGTTTTATTTTATTAAATAGTGATGCAAATTATTTTTTGTAGTACATTCTAGCGTTCTTCTCGATTTCCTTGTAACATCATCTGAAATAAATAAATACAGAATTTCGTTGGCTTAATCGGCAAAGTGCGTAACTCCACTTTTTTAACAAAATTACATTTTTGTGCCATCTAGTAGAAAATATTATAACGCATACACTAGAAAAGTCCATAAATCCAAGATTAAATTGTTTGCCTTGCAATATCTTAAGTAGAAAACGGCGTATCTCCTTTCCCGCCAAATTGAGTCAGCAAACTTCGTAAATCCATCAGTTCGTTACGAAGTGTCAATGTGTACACGTGTATAGTGAATTATTTAATAATTAAAACCGAGTTGGAACTCTAAAGCCCATTATATAAAGTTTATAGAAACGACTACTTCAAAACACAGAATCATACACCTGTATCAATTGCCACATTCCATAAGGAATTCGATAAGCAACGGCTGTCACTTTATCAACCGAAAAAGGATCTATGCGACAAATGTGTCGCTTATCAAACAGACAATTCAATAGAAGATGAATAAAATGAACACATAACACTAAAAAATGAAGCAAGAAATGAAAAGAGTGCAGATAAGGAGTCTCAACATGAAGTTTTAACAATGGATCTTCAATCAGTTTTGCTCTCTCCAAAATCCAATGTTTCTGCGCTTTATTACAAGACCAAACTTATCGTCCATAATTTCACACTATTTGACATTAAGCGCAAACAAGGCTACTGTTACCTTTGGAATGAGAGTGAGGGCGGCATTTTTTGGAGGGACATGTGGAAGAACATCAATTAGAAAATCAAAGTTACATTAACATTATACTATGGAGTGACGGCTGCGGTTATCAAAACCAAAACATTACTTTGTCAAATGATCTATTTAATTTTGCACTGGAAAAGGGTGTAACTGTGATACAGAAATATTTACATAAGGGCCATACTCAAATGGAAGTGGACAGCGTTCATTCCGTTATCGAAAGAAAGATTCGAAACAAGAAAATCAATATTCCCGCAGATTACGTATTTATCTGCAAAGCAGCATGTCAAAAAGCTCCTTACAGAGTTGAATACCTTATGCACGACTTCTTCAAAAAATATTATGAATTGAAATATTTTAAATCCATTAGACCAGGAAAAATCTCTGGACAATTGGTAATCGACCTAAAAGCATTGAAATATTCCAACGATGGAGTGTTTTTTAAACTTCGACATTCAGAGAAAGATTGGCAAACTCTTCCAATAAGACTGAACATAAGCAGCATTCAAGCAACTAATACAGATAATATACCGGCATTAAACAAACAAAGACTAAAAATTAAAGCAGAAAAATATGCACACCTCCAACAACTTAAGACGAGCATGGAAAGCGATTATCACGATTTCTATAATAATTTACCTCATCATTAGTTAATTCTTTTTAGTTTTAAGTTTTCTTAATGTTCTACTTTTTCATCCTTTTTAGTTTTTAAGTTCATAAATCTTATACTTTCATGAATAAACATGTTTTTATGTTGATTTTTTATTGCATAATGTTTCATTTTAAATGGTAAGAAAAATGAGTATTTCCAATTTTTAAGCTAAAATACAAAAAAGCAAACTGCGTATCTCCATTTTTTTTTTTAATTCTTGCGATTTAAGTTCTAATACTTTCCACCTTTATGATATTTTCTAATCAACAAAAACAATAACTATGGTCAACGTAAATACATTTAAAGGTAAAGTCGTTTTTAAATCGTTTTTTGTCTCCTGTAAAATATGTATGAAAGGAGTTACGCACTATGCCGATTAAGCCGACGATTTGTTGATTATAATTTCGCAATGCTTTATTCTTTATCACCCAGCACGCGACATCTTTGGAAATAATATTCCCATTCGACTTAACAATATGCTCCCAATCGGTACAGCTATGAAATTCAGTTTTTGGAATAGCCTTGTAGTACTATTACACTAGTATTATGTGAAAAATCATTGATTTCGCGTAAAAACTTATACAGATATTTGATTGTTCTAAAAGGTATATGAGGTGTAGCTGAACAAAAATTAGAGAAGACTAACAGCTGAGTATGCTTTGTTTTTTTTTTAATCTTAAAAGTTAAAAAAATCAAGTATTAGAAGATGATGAAGCAACCACCAGTAACTCGGGAGTAATAATTCTTTTTTATTTCTTTTCAGATCCGAAACAGGATTTACTAAACTTTAAAGATCCAGCACTTTGGCAAGATTGCCATAATTATTATGCAGAAATGATTCTAGAAAAATGGGTCGATCAGAATCTTACAGATATGGACTTTTTAATGTCAAAAAAAAATTTCGGCGAACAAAACAGGAATGCCAGTAAGCAAATATTTTATAAAAAACTGGTTAATGGAGAAGTGGTTCGCTGCGATTGGGCAATTTACTCCGACAGCACTGGCAATATATTTTGTCTTTATTGTGTCTTAACTAAAAAAAAGAACCAATTTAAAATAGGAACTTTATTATGGAATAAAAGTAAGGAAAGATTTGACGAACAGGAAAGATCCAATTATCATATAGATAATCTGAAAATTTCTACGACTCGCTTATTAACGCAAGAAGAGTTTATGTAAAACTCGAAAAGGAAATTAGCACTGCGAAAGAATATTGGGTTAAAGTAGTAGAAAGAATTATAGGTGTAATAAAGTTTCTGGCTACCAGGGAATTGGAATTTAGAGGTACTCATGAAAGAATTGCGGAAAACGGAATGGAAACTACTTAGATTTACTGTAACTATTGTCAGAATATGATCCATTTTTAAAAGATCATAATAATAAACGAGCAAATTTAGGTAAGGACACAACGTCATATATATCAAAAGATATATACAGATATAGCTTTGTTTCTTCCTTGACTGGGGTATATTGTTACGATAAATAATGACGTGTCATATGACTCAAAACTGTAAATATATTATGACTAATTCTTTTCTATTCTAGTTATTTCGGCGCTCAGTTGAAAGACCTGTTACCTGAATTATGATGAGTCACCCACGACTTAAAATTTCCAGAAGGAGGCCGAATAAAACTAGTCTGAGCGACCTTCTGAGCTCTTCGATGGGGATTTTATATTTAACGGGAACGGGAACGGGATTTTATATTTAAAGAAGAATTTTGTTGTAAACAGAACAGTTAGTTTTTGAACATCGCGTCGCGTTTTAAAATGTAACGCACGTATTATAATAAATACAGATAAATTATATAATTATTAAGTGTAAAATAAATTAGAGATATATTGTGCAAATAAAGACTTTATAAGTGTAAAACCTTTAATAATAAATAAAAACAATAAATTAGAATAATAATAACATAACAATATCATCATATTTGTTTGAACGTCTCTATGTTTTCCTAACGTTTAAGCGATAGTTAGTGCTTTATAAAAACAAAGAAGTCGCATGGATCTTTATTGTTACTGTAAGAAATCTAGAGGAGTTAGTTAAGCTTGTGTTTTATCACAAATGAATGACTCTGAGATAGCGCGTTAAAGAAACTAGCCAACAGTCCTTAAAAAATGGGGCCATCTTTTTAGAACTTTACTGTAAATTTTTTTATGATTTACTGACCTTTTGGAGCTTATTTATGGTGCACAACAGATTCAAAATAAAAACAAAACAATCAACATAGGCGTTCGGATGGAAGCTTCCATTTTGAACTCTATTGTTTTGTGTCGAGATCATAAGAGTAAACCCACAGCTCGTCGCCGGTAATGAGCTTTTTATACATATTTTCATCATTAACAACCATTTCCAAGTTGTGCAGAATATAGTCTCTAAGCGAATATTTATTTACACTCTGAGATAGCGCG